>NW_016193215.1:0-3318 GCF_001687245.7 Rhagoletis zephyria | reverse complement strand
TCAGTACCTTTGGGAAGACGCCGCGCCCCCTTCTTAAATATCCCCAATTGTATCTAAGAGTATGCGATAGATTTCGTGTATCTCTATACTACTATATGTATGTTCGAATACTCAGCCATAAACACTTCCAGGAATGTGCAGTATGAAAAATTCGGTTTATTTGAGTAGAGTAGAGTACTTGACTATAATGAACAAATCCAGAAATAGGCCACTTTCGAGGCACGTAATAACCGCGTGAATACTGCACCACTGATGAAAGTTTGCAAAACTGTTGCAAGTTCCCAACTGATAAAACGTTGGAATTTCACACCGAACGTGATACTTTAATAATGCGCACAACACTGCGGTTGTGATTGCAACTCGAACAATCCCATATGCAGTACGAAAAATTCGATTTATATGAGAGGAGCCACGCCTGTTTTCCAATAACATCAATTTTTTCATGAGTATGCGATTAATTTCGTATGTGAGGTGCCACGCGCCCTGTTCCAATAGCTCCAATTTTTCTCCAAGAGTATGCGATTGATTTCATATATATCCCTACCAAGATCCAGTACTCTACCATGAACACTTCCAGAGATATGCAGTATGAAAAATTTGGTTTTTATAGTAGGTGCCACGCCTTCTTCACTTAGCGCTATGCAATACACTTTACGACCTGTTCCCCGCGCTCACTTTCTAAATTGATTTTATATATCTCCATACCAACGCTTTCAGAGATATGCGGCATGAAAAATTCGGTTTTCCAATAACATCCATTTTTTCCATGAGTATGCCATTGATTTCATATATTTCCAAATATAGACAAAAAATTTCATACAAATCGGTCAAGCCGTTTCGGGGGCGTTGACCACAAATACCGTGACATAAGATTTTATTCGAATGGTGGCAACCCTATGCAAATTTTTTCTGTTTTAAGTGTTTTCATACATTCGCAGCGCAATAGATTATTGCGGCTTATTAAAATAATTTTTTTTTTTTTTGATAATTCAGATATATGGCAACACCGGGTTTTCCAGTTGTCTCTTTACAAACCTTCTATACACAGAAAGACACAAAATGATATAAAAACGAAGCAAATCCGTTGAGCCGTTCTTGAGTTATGCGATAACAAATGAACAGCAATTTATTTTTATATATAAAGATATGCAAATTAAGATCGGACCCGCAATTGGAGAATGAAAATTGGCTTTCTGACTTAATGTTCTTTACCGATGTGATGGAACATTTGCAAAACTTGAATTTGTCTCTACAAGGAGAGAATAAAAATGTTTTTGATTTGTCGCAAATTATTTTAACTTTGAAGCAAAACTACGTCCTTTTTATGATCTCAAAAAATAATATTTCATAATTTTCCACGGCTAGAAAAAATATTGCACATGATTTAAAAGCGGGTTTTGAAAAAAAGATTTGCCGATTTGAAATTATTTAAATATAGGTTTGCATACTTCATAAACCCTTTTTTAGGTATCATAATTGAGGATGAATTTACAATATCGGAAATACTCCTTTTTAAGCTAAGAACAGTTGGAGTTTTTGGAATGAAAAGAAGATAAGACATTGGAAATGCAACATAAAGCTTTGCTATAGCTTGAATTCCGGCAATAAGTACCAGATTTAAAATAACCACTTTTGAAAACAGCTGCGTCCCGCATATTTCCAAATTTCGGTACGACGTATAACTATGGGCTGGTTTCTCCAACTCAACTTAACTTAGTTAAGCCTATTTTCTTGACTAAGTCAAGAATAAGCTGTGTAAAACGTAGGCTAACTTTTGACTTAAGTCCAAAAAGTGGCTAAACTAAGTTAAGTTGAGTTGGAGAAACCAGCCCTATGAGTCTGTACCATGATACAAAAATAGGAAGGTAGAACCGCTGAAAGGAATTTTTCAAATTCTTGACGTTTGCAAGCAATTTAATTTTAAAATTTTACTCTCAAACTCACACACACATTCTCATTTTCAATCTCAAACAACAACAACTTTGAACAATTCCTTTTATTTACTCTCAATTTTATACGATTTTAAAATGTAGGCAAACTTCAAAAAAAAAATCATGGCCGACGCATTGAGAGAACGGTTTTTCCTTACTATGCTTTTATCATGGTCTGTACTCTACAACGAAATTCGTAAAGTCAAAATACCGTTCACAATTACAGGTAGACCTCGCTTAACACGTGCTTCTTATAACACGGCCTCGCTCTAACACGGTTTACGTTTTGTGATCATTTTTCGTTTAACACGCTAAATGGCCTCGTTCTAACACGGTTCCGGAAATTTTATTTTTTTTTTTTTTAAGTCAAAAAATATTTGCACTTGTTGTGTGTGCATTAAAATACATTTATTAAAAAAAACAACATTCATATTTTAACTGATTTCTTTATTTTTTTAAGTTTGTTAATTTTTTTAATTATACAAACAAGTAAACTTTTGAATGAAAATCAATTTTTGTTTATTTTTTTAGTTATAACTACAATTAAAATTAATAAAGAGTAAAAAAAACGGCTTTTGATGTATTTTTTGATATCCTGGAACGGAACCCTACTTTTTGTACTGGTTTCTTGTTTCACTTAACACGGTTTCGTTTAACACGGTATTATACGGGAACGTAACCCCCGTGTTAAGCGAGGTCTACCTGTATTTGCATTCGCGTACGTGGTAATTATTGAAAGTTATAATACGCAAAAACTTGCAAAGTAGGGTAAATTGACAGAGCAAAATGACATTTCAGTTTGAGAGAAAGTTGCTGGTTTCTGCTGGAAAAATGTTTGCCAACTGCAATTTGCCAACAAGAAAACAGCTGATCAAAAACAGCTGGTTGGAATTTACCCAAATCCCTAAATTGCATTTGATACGAACGGCTTTAACTGACGTAAAACCAGATCTTGAAAATTTGGCCATACGNCCAAATCCCTAAATTGCATTTGATACGAACGGCTTTAACTGACGTAAAACCAGATCTTGAAAATTTGGCCATACGAAGAATTTGGTTTATATGAGAGGTGCCACGCCCCTCTTACAATAACGTAAAATTTTCTCCATGATTGTTGAATCAATTTCATATACCACTATTCCAAGTTCCAGTGCTCTACCTTTTAAATATAAATAGATGCCATGCAGGTATCGATACTTTTACTTGGAAGTAGTATCGAAAAAACTATTGATGCCTGAAAAATATCGGACCTTAGGTATCGATACCTACTCTTATCGGTACTCATTGTGTATTCCGTAATAGGTAAAATTTATTTTTTTAAATCACAAGTTAATCATACTCTGGTAATCCTTAACTACGAATAATAAAATTTAATAATGTAAGAACT
>NW_016193214.1:0-3318 GCF_001687245.7 Rhagoletis zephyria | reverse complement strand
TCACCGCAGATGGTCAACATTGTGCTGGGCATTCTCTCGCGAATGGGCTCTACGGACAGCAGTGCTGCCAATGGCGCCGCTGACGCTGACCAGGACGCCATTGCTGGGGCGAACTTTCTCTTGCCAAAACGCATCGATCGCTCTCAGGGCTGGTTCGCCGCTGCTCGGGCAAGGCTGCCAGCGCATCGAAGGAAAACAAGAGGCGCCGCAAAGGTCAAAGATGACCATGATGAAGTTGTCAAAAAGGATTTGTCCGGAAGCCAGCTGCTGACCATCAGCGTGGAGCACATAAAGGTGCTGATCAAGTACGGCAGTGCTCAGGTGTCCCACCCACTGCTGCGGCTCTCCCTCGCCTACTACTGCACCCTGGTCGACAGTCGGCAGTTCACCTTTGACTGTCAGCTGCTGGTGGACTACTTCAATGCGCCCATCTGCAGCTGGGAGCCGCTGGTGGAGCCGGTCAGCGAGAGCCAACCGTTGGACGTGTTAGGGCTGCTGCAGTTCACCGAGGAGACCACCAGTTTGCAGCTGAACATTCCGCAGAACCTGGAGATACTGCTCACCAAGTCGGCCATCGGCGTGATCAGCACCACCTGCAGCCAGTTCAGTTCGGCCATCTTTCGAAGTGCTTCAGCGACAAAAGGCAACGACGGTGGTGGCGGTANACTGTCAGCTGCTGGTGGACTACTTCAATGCGCCCATCTGCAGCTGGGAGCCGCTGGTGGAGCCGGTCAGCGAGAGCCAGCCGTTGGACGTGTTAGGGCTGCTGCAGCTCACCGAGGAGACCACCAGTCTGCAGCTGAACATTCCGCAGAACCTGGAGATACTGCTCACCAAGTCGGCCATCGGCGTGATCAGCACCACCTGCAGCCAGTTCAGTTCGGCCATCTTTCGAAGTGCTTCAGCGACAAAAGGCAACGACGGTGGTGGCGGTAGGCCGCAGCAGGTGACCAAGTACCACCGGAATCGCATCAGCGTCAGCAACTACCTGGGCATTCCGCTGGTGGTGAAGGTGCAGCAGTCTGCCCTGGTTCCCCTGTCCGACTTCGCCAGTGTCAGTGAAAGTGATGATCACTCGGTGGTTATTGAGAGTGGGTGCAAACAGCTGTTCAGCGCTTTTGATGTGACCAATCTCATCCTTCACGTGGTTCTGCCCTTTGCTGAGACGGAGATTGTTGAGCGGACGATTGTCTGCTCTCGTACTTCAATTCGGTGAGTTTCAGATCTTGATTAGATCGGTAGTTTTTCATCATTTTAATCATTCATTACCACAGCTGCTACTTTACCTCACACAAAACGTACCCACCGAATGAGTGCTGGAAGTGGGTGGTTCACGTGCACGACAGCGGTGACATAAAGAAGATTGTCTTTCGGACAACGACGCAGATCAACAACCTCTTTGACTGTCCCATTTTGCTGTACTCATTTGACGGCCAGCAGACGACGTTCATTAGCACTATTGAGCCGAAGAAGAACATGTACCTGCCATTTTCAGTCGTTTATGGTAAAAGTTGCTAAAAAGTTTAACATTTTTTTGATAAATTGAATTTCTACTTTACAGGACAATCCCTGCTGTACATTAGGCCATCGCCTAACTTTGAAATGTCTGACGTTCCCGTCGACTGGCGCTCTATTGACATCTCTGATGATGAGGAAGGGGAGGAGGAGAAGAGAGGCGACTGGTTCTCTTCACAGGACACCATCAAGCTGCTCATTCTCAGCTGCAAAGAGAAGAACACCTCTCCGGCGCGGTACTTCTCTATCAAAGTACGTGGCGAAAAGTTTATTGTCCTCCACGAGAATGAAGAGCACCTGAACAATCCTGAGTCGTACATCTACCACATCAAACTGCTGCCCTTTGTACGGCTGAAGAATCTGCTGCCGTACCCGATGCAGTTCCACTACGATCCTACTCACTTGGTCTTTACCGACTTGGGCCCAGGCGAGGAGAAAATACTGCCGTATGCCGTTTTTGGAGAGACGTGTAAGTATAATGTGTTTTGTGTTTTGCAGGCGGCAATTCTAAAATTATTTTTTTCTACCTCAGACATCACCTACAAAGTGCTCAACTACCTCGGCCAGGACTGGATCGCCATTGCCATCCTGCCCAAGTTTGGTCGGGAAAGANTATGTGTTTTGCAGGCGGCAATTCTAAAATTATTTTTTTCTATCTCAGACATCACCTACAAAGTGCTCAACTACCTCGGCCAGGACTGGATCGCCATTGCCATCTTGCCCAAGTTTGGTCGGGAAAGGGATGACCACTACTACAGCTTTGAGGCGGTGGCGGCGGCGGTGGTGAACGAGAATGAAAATGAGAAAGCGCAAGTGCAGGTAAAAGAGAAGCTCACTCTGGCGGTGAACTTTTGCGTGGAGGCGCACTCGCTGACACTGTCGGTGTACGCCCCTTTCTGGATGGTCAACCGAACGGGCGAGGAGCTGGCGTACNGGTGGCGGCGGCGGTGGTGAACGAGAATGAAAATGAGAAAGCGCAGGTAAAAGAGAAGCTCACCCTGGCGGTGAACTTTTGCGTGGAGGCGCACTCGCTGACCCTGTCAGTGTACGCCCCTTTCTGGATGGTCAACCGAACGGGCGAGGAGCTGGCGTACAAGGTCGACTCGAGGCACCTCTTCCACCACCGGGCGTCACTGCAGAGGGCGCCCTTTCTGCTGGCCTTCAATCCGCAGAAGGTCTCGCGGAGGAGGTCGGCGGGGGCGGACCGGCTGCGACTGTCAGTGCGCGGCTCTCGCTTCAGTGAGCCCTTTCCGCTGAACGTCGTTCCCTACAGCGGCAGTCTGCTGCCCGCCTCCGAGGACAAAACCTACCGCATGGCCGTCAGTGTGCGGGTGCAGCTGGCCGGCATTGGCCTCTCCAAGATTGTCACCATCAGCCCCTTCTACATTGTCTACAACATTTCGAAGAGGACGATTGAGTTCTCGGAGAATGACCGCCAGTGGAGAAGTGTCGCCAGTCAGTGCTCGCAGGTCTTCTTTCCCTACAAGACGAGCCGGCAGACGATGGCGTTCAGGGTGGGTGGTAATCCTGATACTTCCGGGGTAAGCTTGCACAGAGTTGTTTGGTGTTTTTAATTTAATTTTTCAAACTGTTCTTCAGCACGTCTCCCTGTGCAGCTCCTCGCAGACACTGCTGCCCATCAACGACTACTACCTCTTTGTGGAAGTGGAGGTCAGCGAGGTGGAGGCGAAGATCAAACTGAGTGACTACTTCTACGGCGCAGCGCCGGCCTTGATCGTCAACGACCTCAGCGTGCCCGTCCTCTACGGCCAGAGCGGCGTCACCGAGTGGGCTAAAGGCGAG
>NW_016193213.1:1976-3318 GCF_001687245.7 Rhagoletis zephyria | reverse complement strand
TTGCATCGGTAATTTGCGATGATGAACAAGTTGATGGCAGTGGCTGCTGTTGCAGTTTAATTTGAATTTCCCACTACAAAGGAGGGCTCGTTTGCCGTACCAGTGTGTACAGTAGTCAGTCAGTCACCAAAAAATTATCATTCACTTGGCATCATTTTGTTTCAGGCAATGTACTACTACCACTACTTCTTCATCCTCCGTTTGCGTGCACTTTAATATTTAAATCAATTTTTGGTTGAATTTTTGTTTCTTCTAGGAGGAAGCACAGAAATAAAAATTGTTGTTGCAATGTTTATATTAGTCAACTTTTCTCTTAGTCGTTGGTGGTTGAGTTACTCTGTGGCTTCTTTTCTCGTTTTTTTTCTTCTTATTTTCCTGACTCAATTCAATTACCTATTGCTTGTCTGTCTGTTTGACTCTGTGTGTGTTTGCTTGATGTAAAGAAAATTGAATGTTTGCAAACCACTACCTCCTCAAAATTGGAATAGGAATCTATATTTAATAGTCAGAACACACACACACTCTTGTCAGTTAGACAAACCAAAAGGGAAACTAAAAATATTCTCTGCTTTTTATAAACTTTTTAACAAACTTTTTTTATTTTCAGGCATTTCTTTGTTTTCAGCCTACAACGACTGCTTCTGATGTACTTTCTGATGATTTCATCAAAGAAGAAAGAGGAGAAAAGCAAAGCACAGTTCTAGTGTAAATGTATTTTTAAACAACTAAAACAAAAATAGAGTAAGGATGTGGTTTCCCGACGAGGACGCCGGTCGCATTTTGGAAGGCCTCAGTCTGTGCCACCGACGGCCGCCCTTTTTAGGCCCCTACCTCAAATGCACCTTTGCCTNTTTTAAACAACTAAAACAAAAATAGAGTAAGGATGTGGTTTCCCGACGAGAACGCCGGTCGCATTTTGGAAGGCCTCAGTTTGTGCCACCGACGGCCGCCTTTTTTAGGCCCCTACCTCAAATGCACCTTTGCCATGCAGCAACACCAGTTTGTCTGTGATACCATCGCCACCACAGATACACTCTCCAGAGGTGGTGGTGGTGGTTGTGCTGATGGTCTGACGGTGATTGAAGACAAACAGTCAAAGACCAAAACATCATCGGCAGAAAAGCTATCACCCTACCTTGATCACAGAAAAACGCCACAACAAATGAACTCTAAACCATCAAACAGCCCACCTCACCGTCCTTCATCTGATCATCATTCCTTCTGGTGGTGTTTCACCCTTCTCTCCCTTCAATGGCCATCACCATCACCTTCAGCATCATCATTATCAGCAATTCTCCAGCATCACCTTTTCATCTCAATGTCGTACTTCTTGAGAAAGGTG
>NW_016193213.1:0-1961 GCF_001687245.7 Rhagoletis zephyria | reverse complement strand
TTCTTGAGAAAGGTGCTTCACCTCCTCACGCATCCATATCTTTTGCTGACATATCTCACCTTTGCCGTCTACTGGCCGTCGCTCTTTGGCGAGCTTGTCTTTGATGATCAGCCTGGTAAGCTTGATGGCTGTTAAAAATAGCTGTCTTTAGCAAGTTTCTGGCACAACTTTATCTAACTGATGCATTCACTTTTTCGACTACCACCAGCGATCATCACCAACAGCGACATCCGCCCGGAGAGTGCCCCGTGGAGCCAGCTCTGGTCTAACGACTACTGGGGCACGCCCATCAAATCGGTAAGTGTACAACAGCAGGAAAAGAAGTAGAAATTGTAGTGCAATTTTGGACACACACAGAACACTGAACCCAAAACAGAGCATTAAAGATTACACAGAGGAAATGGAGATGCAAACAGAAGGCCAACAAACCAGCAGCAGGCAGCATATAATTTTATTAGCAGGAAAAGAAAACATTCTTTCCTTCAGCAGTGTAGCAGCAACCACTTTTGCTGAGAATAACAAATTTAAATTTTTTTTGATGGTGTAGTTTTGCTCTATTCCTGAATTTTTTGCTTTTTTCTGTTTTTAGTCTACTGAAAAAAACGCACAAAAACTGGCCACCAAATTGGTGGTGTTGAATTTGTAAATAGTGCCCATTTGCCTGAGTCCTGTTTTTTGTTGTTTGGCTCTGGGCTGGTATTTTCATGTTCGTGCTGTGCTCTGATCACACTTGAAACTTACAGAAGAATGCAGGCTAAAGCAGAACAAAGTTGCTAAAAAAAGAACAAAAACTTGTTTTCAGAACAAAGAAAGGCACATGCTGGATACAAAACACACACGTTTTACTAAAAAAACAGCAGCAGCAACAACAANGGCTCTGGGCTGGTATTTTCATGTTCGTGCTGTGCTCTGATCACACTTGAAACTTACAGAAGAATGCAGGCTAAAGCAGAACAAAGTTGCTAAAAAAAGAACAAAAACTTGTTTTCAGAACAAAGAAAGGCACATGCTGGATACAAAACACACACGTTTTACTAAAAAAACAGCAGCAGCAACAACAACAGTGTTTCAGAAATAAAAAGCAGCAGCAGTCAGCAGTAATTAGGAGAGAATAAAAGAAAACAAAATAAAAAGAACGGGCATTTGCCACTCAGTTTCCACTTCCTGAAAACAAGAGCCCACACTTTTGTCCAGCAAAAGCACTTTTTTCTCTTTTCAAACTGACCTCCTCAATTTCCGAAATCCCAATCAAATGCTGTCAATCTCTCCCCTCACATTTCAGTGTTATTTTTTGTTTTCAACACTAGCTTTGTGAGTGTTGGCCTGTGAGACCAGTGACCTGTGTCCGGACCAGCAGCACCTCGAGCACTTGACAGTTGCTGCCATCGCCTCGTAATGTAGTGCAGTGCAGCAGTTGTGCAGCACTTTTTTGCCTGGCCATGACTCATAGTGAACCCTGCGTTGACTCCTCTTCTTTTTCTACCTCGAGCTGTCATCGATTACCGCTTGCCAGTGCTTCCCTTGGATTATTAATATGACAGCATTTTTTCCCTCCCTCCCTCTAACTCAGTAACTGTGTGTTATCGCAGCCAGGACACTGCTGCTGGCACTGGTCGCACGACAGCTCTAGCTCTTTGCAAACACTTTTTGCACTCTCGTTTGCACTGTCTTTGTTTATCTAATCATTTGGAGATTCTCACCACATTTGCTAGTGGTGGTGGTGGTAGCAAAGCAGACCAGACGACAAAGACAGTAGTGCCGCTGCAAATGTATCTCTTTTTCAGTGTTTTGTATGTTTTTGTGTGTGCTGTGCAAAAGCACAGTCGCAGTTTGAACAACAAAGCTCTTTTCCAGCTATCTTTTGTTTAGTTTAGCTTCTACTGAAACCAGTGCTAGAGCATTAATTTGAATATTTGAGCTTAAACAAAAATGCTAAAAAATGTCAGCTGCAGCAGCGGTTA
>NW_016193212.1:0-3318 GCF_001687245.7 Rhagoletis zephyria | reverse complement strand
TAATGACAAAAAAATCCTACACATACACAATATTTCATGTATTAATTTTAAAATAAGCATATTGTCAATGGATGGTTTACTGTATACTGTGAGTTTGTTTTGCTAAATTTTTATTTTTTTTTTGTGAGGTTGTCAGGGCATTGTTGGGTTATTGCGTTGCAATTGCTTTATTCATCATTNGTAGCTGGGTACGTGACAGAGTTTACGCTGCTGGTCGAGGTCCAACCTTGCTGGAATCAGTGCCATCCCACCTGCACTGCGCACTGCCAAACCTATTCTGCTCACGCACACATGCGCTTACTTTCTTATTCATATTTATTTATATGTATTTATTATTGTAATATATGCGATGTATGCATGTACATATGTTTGTAAGTATATACAATAATATTATTGCGTGTTTAGTAGAAGGTAAAAGGTAGTTGACTTTTTTAATTCACATGGCGCTGTTAAGTTGTGGCGAAATTGTTAACGGGTGGGTACATATTTTGTGGATAAGAAAGTTTAACTTTTTACCAAAAGGAAAAGATAATGAAATTGAATGTATGTATGTGCATATAATCAAATTGCTGCATTTGTATAATGAGAAAAAAGTTAAGATCTTGGTTGTGTATTTGAAAATAAAAAAAAACTGAGCTTAGAATACTAAATAAGAAGTTCGACTGTGGATGAACTAAGGTAATAGTGTGCCCCGAAGTCTCCTCCTCTTCAATGCAAAGATGGCAATATATATCTTACTCCGAAAAACGATTACGGTTCCATAAGGACGATGTGCCTTTCCTAGCCAATTTGTCGGCGAACCCGAGGTGTCTAGCATAGCCAGCATAGTTGAAGAGCGTCAAAGCAATGCACGGCGAGCTAGGGGTGATCGTCTCTTTGGATAGGTCCCTGATGGTCCGGAAAGATAGCTAGAAAGGTATCTTGAAATATAAAGGTTTGGATTGCGAGTACTAATCAATTTTATTTAGTTAAATTAAGTTATTTTTTAAAAGTTTGTGAAAGGGAGACAAATACTAAACAAAAATAACTTAATTTAAGTTCATTAAAATGATTGTGGATTTCTAAACAGGTGGCAACCACTTTTAAAAATTGATTTTAAATAAACCTTTCTTAAACCTCCCTCATTGGAGACCCATATTAAAATATTTAATTTACCTTGTTAATTAAGTTGATTTTGACTTTCTAGCCACCTTGAACTTCGTCAAAAATATTTCCGATACAAACCCTTTTTTAACCTCTGTCGATTGTTACCAAAATAAAATATTCAAATAAACTTGTTAATTAAACTGATTTTAAATTTCTAAACAGATGGCAACCATCTGCAAAAATATTTTAGAAATAAACCTACTTAAACCTCTTTCGCTGGACGCACATATTAAAATATTTAATTTAACTAGCCATTTAATTTGATCTTGAATTTCCAAACAGGTGGCAACCTTCATCAAAAATGTTTTTAAAATTAAGATTTCTTATGTTTACCTCTCGTTGATTTAATTCTCATATAAAATATTTCAATTACCTTGTTGATTACCCCAAAACAGGTGGCAACTCTCTTAAAAATCATTTTCGAAAGTAGGCTTTCTCTCGTTTGATACCCAGCTAAAAAGATTTCCTTTAACTTGTAAATTCAACTGATTTCCACATTTTGTTTTGGAAAAATCGTTTATAGGCGGCATACATGGTTAGGATTCTTAATTAAGTCTGATGATTTTCTGCATTTTCGCTACAGCATTTATATAAAAAAAAGTCGAAAATAGAACAAAAAATATTCCATAAATAAATACCTACCATCTTAACCTGAAACTTAATTGCGCTATTAATTTGATTCAGTTCTAGAAAATTATTGTGTGAAAGGTCGCGACAACTTATTTTATCAACGAAAAATTCTTATCTCACAAATAATAAATCTCTATTCGTATCCATTAATGCGAGTTGCCGCTGAATGTCAACACAACAAAAGCTGCGGACTTTGCAAATAAATCGAAGAAAAAGCAACAACCAACAAAAAGCACTTGTCCGTACATACACACACAAAGTGATAAGAACTCAGCTGGCATAAAAATTGTGTTTTTTTAAATAAACTATTTCGTTGTGTTTACTCTTGTTTACCCACTATCTTTTGTTATGTTTATTATTATTATTATCTATAGTATGTTGTTGAATTTTTTGTTGCGCATAAAATAAGTCACTGGGTCAAAAGTATCTATATAATCAAATGCGAGAAAGCGTGAGAACTACATACATATGTCCATACAAATGTGAGACAACATTAGGGTAGCTCTTATTATGCGATTTCGATGTGTACATAATGGGTAGTAAAAGGTTTTACCCATTCCTTACCGCATTTCTTTGACGTAGGAAAAAATATATTGAGTTTGACGTCAAATATTCTTCAAAGTTTAAAGTTTTAAAGTATTTTTTTTTATTGACATCAGATGAGTATAAAATATATTTTTAATAACTAATACTTTTTAAAGGTCAAACATAGTAATAAAATTTGGTAGTTATGTATATGGCTACTATAAGAAGGAAAGGGTTAAGCACAGCTTCCGCGATAACCCGCATCTTTAAATGGAACCTCCCTTGCGAAAGAACTTATCGAAGGCTTTCGACACCGTCTGTCACTCCATTAGAATATAAGACGGTGAGACCTCAATCCTTCCACAGGGAGTCAAATACAGACATCGTACTAAAATTAGGGTATTCTCTTAAGCGCGAAGACAACTAGAAAGCCTCGAAAGTTTTCGGGGCTGTTTTTGGGAATGCACCTCTTTGCATCCTCGTAAATAATGGCGAGTTTGCAGAATTTTGGCAGTTTAGTCAGAGTTTCTTTGTGTAATACATCGTACTACATAGCTGAAGCAAATATTAAAGCAAAATATTCAAAATGCCATGAAAAAGTGAAAATAAACAAGTAAGCAAAAAAGAAAACCGCCTTCAGTTCTCATAAAAAAAAGGTAAGATTATCGTTAATTTCTTTACGATCTAATTACAGGAAAACTAGTATAGGACCACCCTTGAAGTACCACCTTTCCGATGAAAAAAGATTTATCGAAATCGGTTAACAAAAAAAAAAATATTCCGACGAACTGATAACCTCATCCTTTTTTTTGAAGTCTGTTAAAAATAGAACTCAACACTGAAATTTACGCATTACTTTCTGACAGTTGTTTTACGAGGCTGAAAAATTTCGAAGTTTTGCGGCTTTCGAGACATTTTCGAGTTCAAGATAATACCCTAAATATTTCGAGATAAAACATAAAATATAGAAACTAAAGCAGGGATCACACGATTTGTACATTTGTACACAAAATGCCA
>NW_016193211.1:0-3318 GCF_001687245.7 Rhagoletis zephyria | reverse complement strand
AATCGCTTAGGCGGTTACAGCGCCAAAAAAGAAGAAGAAGAATGTAAAGTTTATTTTACAACTAGTTACAATGAGACCACTTCTTTCGGAAAAAAATTTTGTAAGTCATTTACAATTAATATGTATGTATGTGCCTACGAAAAAGCGCATCTAATTTCTTTTTGACAAACACTTTCAGGACCAGTGTTGTAACTAATCTAAAGTTTTCTAGAGTATTTTATTACATATAAGCTTATTATCGCTATTCATACTTAGGTACACTCACATACGTATGGCCCAGTGTAAGTAAATGCATGCTTACATATGAACATATGTATGTATGTAAATTTACATACCCTCCGGCATACACAAATTTCGGTAAACGCGCATTCATTAAATATTTACTACATTAAACATTTACCGAATCGCGTTTCACGAATACAATAGCCAAAAAAGGAAGATGAAAGAATAATGCATGAATTTTCAAGCAGCCAAAAAAAAAATTTAACAAAGCTAAATTTTTGTTGATTTAAAATTGCATAAATACGTTAAAAGCTTTAAAAGTTGGTGTGAGAGCCGAATTTGGCTAAATAAACACTCGAAACCGGATTCGATTGATGAAGTACTGTAAGTTCTTTGCTGTGCAAATGTTGTCAAATTTCAGTGTTTTTGAGAGTCGCTGATGCGCGAACACATGGTTTTTTTTACAATTCCCATTGAGTGGAAGGCCAGAGTCCTGTAAAATATGTAGCAAATCTCGACAATTCCTACATATCTACCTGTTTTAATTACAAAATGAAGTAGGTTTTAGGCAAAGACTTTAACCTGGAAAACACTGCATTTGGAAGCCGCATAGAATTTCTATTTGAAAGCCTTCGAAGAACACTTGATGTTCAAATTTTGATTGAAAGAGTGTTTCCTATTTATTACGAGAACTTTATGTCCGATTTTTTACTGTAAAAGATGTAGATATGTTAATTTTATACTTTAAAAAAATGTTTGCCCAATTTTTAAATAACCAAAAAATTATGTCAAAATTTTGAATTACTTAGCAAAACTTTTATGTACGGCATTTAACATTCAAAAATCTATGAACAATGTTTAAATGAAAAAAAAATTATGTCCAGTTTTTAGATGACCAAAAATTTATGCCCCGTTTTTAAATGACCATCAACTTTTGTAAACTTTCTAAATTACCAAATATTGATGATTGATTTTTAATTGTAAATAATTTATGTTCATTTTGTAATTGAATAAATATATATGTCCAGTTTTTAATATCTAATAAAAATTTAAAACAAAATTTTAAATTACATAGCGAAAATTGTATGTCCAGTTTTAAATGCTCAAAAATCTAAGCCCAGTTCTTTAATTGAAAAAAAAAAACTAAGAGCATTTTTTGGATTATCAGAAATTTATGTAAAGTTTTTAAATGACCAACACTCTAGGTTTTGGTGGTTAAAAATTTGTGCTTAGCTTTTAAGTGGAAAGGCCCTTATATCCACTTTTTGGACTAACACCCAAAAATTATGTCCAGCTTCGGAATGACCAAACTGTGGCCAGTTTTTAAAAATCAAAAAATTTTTGGTGAAGTCTTATATGTTAAAAAATTTAACGTCCACTTTTCAAATTACCAAAAATTTATGTCCAGGTAGTTTAAATACCAAAAATGTATGTAGAAATTTTTTTGTTAAAAAAGTAATGCTAACTTTTTACAACATTTTGTCGAGTTTTTAAATGACCAAAAATGAATGGTAGGTTTTTAAATTAAACCAAATTTTTTTATTACAACTTTTAAGAAGCCAAAAATTTAGCAAAAGTCGATGCTCAATTTTTAAACGACCCACAATTAAGGTTCTGTTTGGCAAATTTCTAATTCGCAAAAATTTATGGCCATTTTAAACTTTCATGCATTTATATAGCGCTTGCAGATCCATCGCATTTTTTCTGCTACAGTGATGTCAGCCATATATTTCAGGAAAACATCCATTCCAGGTTTATGTATAACCATAAATTTTAGCTTTCTTTCTGCCGCGACCCAAGATCCAAGAAGGGATTCCAATGAAGATCTAATGAAGCGGTTGGTATGTGAGATGACCCAAAATATTTATATTACGGCAAGCAATCCCATACAATATGTACTCGTAAATATATGTATTTCTGTATGAAAGGATACTGAAGTGGAGTTTCTCAATTTTTCAAAACATTTTTTGCAGAGACATGAATAAATTTGCAGCTGAAGAGCTATGTTATGAGCCCCTCATTAATCTGCTTACATGCTTGACTTGAACGCAATGTCCTCTTTTTTTTGTTTTGCTTTATTAGTGAAAAATTTGTTTTTTAATTTTTTTTCGCAGGCCATAACTAATAAATAAAAATCAACCCCTTTACAAGGGCATGCATGCCTACATGTACAGATAAATATGTTCACGCAGTTAAATTAATGCATATGCAAATGAGGGCGAACAAGAAAAGCGCACAGTAGCGAAATTTTTGGTTTTCTCAATCAAATTTGTTGATTTGTTTAATTTGAAAAATTTCACACTTCATGAGTAGAGAGGTTAAAAATATGTTTTTTTTTTAGTAGAAGTTATAGAAAATTGTGAAATTACCAGACAAAAACCCAAAAAAAAGGTTGAAAATAGACATTATGTGGCAATAAATTCTAATTACACACAAAAAATTTCTCATGGTTATTTGTCACATTCGTACCTCTCCATATTTTTACCCAAATTTTGAAGCGGTACAAATGCAAATGTTAGTACTTGATTAACCTTTCAAAGAAGAGCTCTTATATGTATGTAGTTGGCCTGCCACTTTGTTCCCATTCCCATAAATTAATCAGTTTTATCCGATAAGTGTAGTTGGATTCTTTTCTTTCAAAAAGTATCAATTTTTACATATCAATCGATGCGCTTTGTGCTTCCAAAATCTGCAACAATCAGCAAGCAGCCTTTTGCGAAGTCTTTTTATTAAACTATTTGTGGCATAATCACTTCCCGCCCAACGCACGCGNCGGAAGCATTTGCGTGGTGAATTGCTTGTACACGGCTGCTTAAGCGGCAATTGGAACACAGGAAGCCACACACACAAACAAAAGTAAACACGCGAATTGATAGCTCAATAGACGCTTGCTCAGCTAGGCCAACGCTTTCCTCGTCCGTTTTGCGTATATCGCGCCCCTATTAACACGTGTCTGCCATAGTGTCACGTGTCCAAGAGCAAATACTAGTACGAGTATTGCGCCTCGTATGTATGCCTTTTTTCGCAATGCTTGTTGAACAACAGATAAAACAAATCTGATAAACGTTGCAAATGGCCACAAGAATGAATGGCTGG
>NW_016193210.1:0-3318 GCF_001687245.7 Rhagoletis zephyria | reverse complement strand
TGCGAAAAACTATTTCTTTACCTTATGTTTTTTCAACAAATTATAACAGCTCCAGCTTTTGCTGAAAGATAAATAAAAGCACTGTGTATATTTATAGTGCATGATTTCAAAAATGCCAAATTTTGAGTTGTGTCATTTTTGAAGATAGTGTGCTATATGTACTTGGAAAAGTATGAATGCATGGCCCGACGCATTCCCTAAAAACCTCACTTCATACAGAGTCTAGANTTTTTTTTTTTTTCTTTTGCGAAGAGCTGCACTCATTTGATCTATCAAAAACATATACAAACATATTATTTGATGTTCATGTTCTTTAACAAACACTTTGCAAACGTAGTTAAAGCAAATCAGTTTTGCACAACGAAATTCACAGCAGCCGATAAACGGCTTACGCCACAAGTACGACACGCCTAATAGCTTCCAAAACGAACAGCCGAGGGAGACGGACATGTAAAATGTGCAAATGAGCGGCAAAGTTGAAACCCGACACCGCCGTCGTTCGAAGGAAAAAGTGCAAGTACCGTAATCGTAGGGGAGCACAGCAGGAATCCCCACTCCAGCAAACAAAAAAAAACCTGAAAAAATATTCGCTTCCTTTGCTTGCTGTGGGCGTAACGCATGTGCATACATACTCACTTAAACACATATATGTATATGTACACATGTAAAAGTAATATAGAGAACAATCAAATGATTTAGGAAGACATTATCTGGAGTCCTTTAATAGTCCACACATACTATCTACACATCGCACACCGTCTACAAAAGGGGCAGAACTCAAAATTACAAGTTTGTCAGAAAATGCGAAAAAATATTTGATAGCACATGATAACCATATGCGCAAGGGCGACTTTACCTTAGGTTTTTTTTAACAAATTATAAAAAAAATTTGCTCCAGCTTTTGCTGAACGGTAAATAAAAAGCTCTGTGTACATTTTTAGCACATAATCTCAAAAATACCAAATTTTAAGTTGTGACTCTTTTGAAGACGGTGTGCGATATGTATGTATATCAGAAATTAAATTCACAGGTTTGTTTGCAAATGACAGGATATGATTACCGTTAGGACTAAAGAAACAAACTGTGATATTCACCTGTAAGGTAGGTACGTTTCTACGAATATATGAATTTGAGTATCCCCGCAAACAATTTCGAAGTGCTTCGAATTTATGAGTCCGAAATGAGTCCTATATATGTACATAAGTATGTAGGAATTATGAGTTTCAAAAACAAAAACAAAAAACTGAAATATTAATCCTTTAGGACTTATACACTCCTCCGAACAACTATAGCACTTTGAGTTTGGGCTAGTAAATGTTGGGCCAATTTCGTAGCGCTAGTTTCAATTTAAACGGAAATTGTTGCAATTTGTTCTCTTACATTTTGTCTAAGCATATCACAAATACCAACAAATTTGGTTGACTATCTTTTGAGAACCGTTTTTTACTATGGGTTTGTTTGACAAGTAACTATAGAACTTTTGGAGTTTTTATATAAAAATGATTGTTATTGTTTTTGTTTGTGGTTGGGATGGTTTGGATGTCCTTGGTCCTGACTACACACAAAAGCTTCCTTAATGTCCTGGGAGTATAAATATTGCACCAGGCTAAGATCCATTGCTGCCATTCTTCTATTACACCATGCTCTCAGCTTCTTTAAGTTCTTAATGGTTTCTTTTCTTCAGAAATGTTTTTGGTTAGAGTTCCCAAAAAGTCTTCAATCTGCATAACCTACGTCCATTCAAACGTCCAATGCACTTTAAATTTTAATGTGGTTCAAATGTATTCTGCTGCGTTATTTACTATTTATTTATGTTGTTATCAGTCGAGATCTTTTAGCATAATAATGTCCCATTTCATGTACAAAGTACACTTGGGCGTTCTCTGCAGATTTCCAAAGGTTTGAAAACGTTTTGGGAAATATAACCAAAAACAAAAATAAACAATTAAAAAACGTAAACGCGCTGAGAGCATGGTGTGATAGAAAGCCCAATGAACAATAAAATCTTAACTGCAAAAACTTAATCTTATTCTCATTTTCTAATCAACACCCGTTACTGCACGAACGAGTTCGAAAAGCAATAAGTTATGAATGAAAAATGATAGGTAAGGAGATTTTATGACGCCAAAATTCTTTCAATCTAACTGATTTTTTTTTCTAGTGTCTGACCATTCCTAATGTAACTACATGCATATGTACATATATACATACTTATAATTTTAATGAAATAAAATGCTATCCATCAAGGAGGCGATGACTTGTTTATAAAGCAGTTAGGGATTATTTGATAGAAAGATATTTAACGCTACTTTCACTTGAAAATCAGAAACATGTACATTTTAGGGGTGTCCTTAAAATATCAACATGACGTGGCACTCCTTATAGTTTGTTCTACGTACGAAATAAATACATGCAAGAAAACTTAAAAAAAAGGTTGATTTTTTTTTTTTAATCGCAAGATTCGAAAAAATTTTGAATTTCAAATCTGACATATTATTGAAACTCATTCATATACATGCATAAACTCGGTAAGTCATAGCTGGGCAAAGTTAAAATTTTTTCGCTTTTTTGAGATTTAAAATAAAAATCTTTCAAACCCTTGAAGCGACCCCCAATTTTTTTTTAATTTTCAAATTTTCAGTTTGTCTTTATTTTGTACGTAGAACGAAATTAAGTGGTGTCCCAACGAAATTTAGATGTTGATATTTTAAGTACCACCCTGGTGTGCATATGTATGGCTGTGTGTAACAGAGTTTGTGCACTTATGATGCCAGCGAGCAGCACGTTGCTGCTCCCTTCGAAGAATTTCAAGGCACAAATCATTCGCTGCAAGGAAATATACCTGCTAGGCGATGACAAGGACACGTTTCGCTGCGCTGACTTTTTCTTCATCAGTTGGTTGCACGTAATATTACGTAACTGCGACGCACAACAAAAATTACTACATATATATCTACACCCACACACACATGCATGTATGTACGTAGTTAAAATTACACCGATTTTTGGTAGCAAGCTCTGCGGCATGGCCATTATTGGATTATTGCTCTGTTGGCCGAACGATCTGTTATCCATTGTCTTACTGTTATACGAGTGCCCGCGCTTGTGTAGGTATGTGCCGCAACTTAACAACATCAAGCACTGCGCGTAATAAATTCCTGCGATGAGCACAAAAAAGGTCACTCGTATAAGCCCAAAAACAATGCAATGCATTATGCAACATACATACATACGTATATGCCAACCGAAAACGACTTCAGGCAACTATGTCACGCCGACGCAGTTTAACTGCGAGCTGACCTGTTTGGATTGCCGCCT
>NW_016193209.1:0-3318 GCF_001687245.7 Rhagoletis zephyria | reverse complement strand
GAAGTCATCGATGGCGGGTTGTGTGCAATTTATATCTGCAATTTATGAAAGAAATTTTTTTGAAAAGTTGAAGAATATATTGATCATAGAAGATATGCGTACCATAAAATACCAATTCATAAAGATTTAGTGTTTTAGGAAAATATCTATGCAATACACCAATATCACTCTTGTTGAGCGAGATAAAAGTATTAATTATAAATGAGTACCTGGGTATTTCCAGATTTTTCGAATTGTTCTCTGATAGTACTATAACTGTGGGTGGGATTACTTGTGGTCTCTGTTAAATTTTTAAGTACACGTCAGGGCAGCATTTGCCAGTTTAGATATCACAAGAAGTTGATATAGCGGTAAACAAGACAAAGTACCTTCTGGCAGCACATAAAAAGTATGCGCGTATTGAGACACAGGACACCTTTGGCAGTTACATATAAATTTGAAGTAGTGAAGGACTTTGTCTTCATAGAATGCAGCGTAAATAGCACCAAAAATATCAGCCTCGAAATTAAGCGAAGAATAACTTTGGACAACCGGAGCTCGGTAGGCAATAGAAATGCAGAGACCAATAAGAAATACGCTATACAAATCTCCCAACATGCCTGTTCTGTTATACAGAGAAGAAACATGAATGGGGGTTTTGGATGCTTTAAAGGGAACTAGCCAACTATGGCCCTATTCTCGTGGGCGACGGCTACGAAAGAAGATGGGATGATGAGCTTTTCAACGTCGTGGACATAGTTGAGCACATACAAATACAATGTTTGGGATGGCTTGGGCATGGTTTACGCATGGTTGACGAGGCACCAGTGAAAAGATCTTTCGACTCAGCACCCATGGGTGGACAACGAAAGAAAGGGCACCCACGAACGCAATGGAAGGACTATGTCCATAAGGATCTGTCTGCAGTCGGATATTTTAATGCCACAGATTCGCAAAGGATAGAGGTGATTGGCGAAGTTTTCTGGCCTCATCCCATACCGACAAACGGTTGTAGAGCCAAGGAAAAGAAGAAGAATTCAAAAGAAAAGCAAAGTAGATGGAGGCGGGATTATAAGCTTCCTATTCTTTTTTGACGCTTTCATTATTTAAGCGATTTTTCTAAAGTTCAACAAAACGCGCAAGTCGTTTCTCTTTTGATTCAACAGACGCAGTCCTTCTCCACCTGGTTTTTCCATCGCAGAGTAGGCTCTTCGCCTGCTACCCTCAGTGGGTGTCGTTTCCGGGCTGGAGCTTTTGAGTGCATTCGTACAAGCGAGCATTGGGAGGATTAAGAATCTCAAGTCCGACTCCTGATACCAATGTGAGTACCCCTCACCCACTCCAACCCCAAACATAAATCGCCAAGCCTACACTAACACAATACAGTCCACTGAATCATTAACGGGAGACCCACTCAACCCAAGTAAAAAGCGGTTTTCTTAGGTACTGCCATGGTTCCGGTATAGCACAACGGTCAACTCTATCTGGCCGGATAGCGGATCGGAAGCCAAATTTCTATCCGAGCAAGTCCAATGAAAATTGGGCATACCTAACCACTCTACGTCAGGTCGAGTGAGATTTTTAAACAAGGAGATTTCAGCGATACCAAGCGTTTGTATTGAAGAGCTTAACGGAAAATTTACCCTCGTCTTTATTCCACCCGAAGCTCGGACTAAAGAATCTCGGCTTAATACTAGCAGATGGCCAACTCCACAAAGCCAAACCCGTGGATATATTAATTGGCAGTGATTTCTACCCACAAATCATGCTCATCGGAGTTCAACGAGACGTCTTTGGTTCACTACCGGTGCAAGAAACAGAATTCGGATGGATTCTGTCTGGACCCGTACATTAACCCACTCAATCATCGACATTATTTCCATATTTAGCACAATGACCCAGTATAATTCAACCATCTTCTTCCCTCACCGCTATATAATTATTGCTGGCCAAGCAGCCCCTTATACTTGAAACAGGCAGCCGCTTGCAGGGCTTGCCTCCGAGGTTTGATTCTGCTGTAGTTGGCGCATACGGCTGTATTAGATTGGGCAGAGGAGAACTTTTGAATTCCAATTGTCAGGCATGCGTTCATTCGAACATATTCTAACTCAGAACACACCTTATCAATAGGGGAGCTCACGTTGAGTAGCATTTTAGGTGTAAAGCCGCTACGTAGCAATGTACCACATGTTTTGTTGCTCTTCCAACAACAAAATGCGTGCTAGATTGCTACGTAGCAACTTTACACCTAAAATGCTACGGAAAGTGAGTACCGCTAGTACCTCGTCGTCATACTTTGCTGCTTTGTTGTTTTTCAAGAAGATGTAACGACATCAGTAATTATGTTCGCTTAAGTACCCGCATCGAGGTACTTAAGCGGGTTCTTTTACGTACACAACTCGCCTAAGTACCTCAAAAAGCTGAAATTTTTCGTGAGGTACTTAAGCGGGTTTTACTGTACATACAAAAAAAAAAGATTTTCCTAAAGCCAAAGAATTGAAACTTCTGAAAGGCCATTGATTGCTGACAATAAAAAATATTTAGTAAAAATCGTTTACTAGTACCTTTCTCCCTTAGTCCTTAGAATAGAGTGAAACATTTAGTCGAGCGAAAAGAAAAGTTTTACGAAATCTCTGCAATCGAGACAATTAAATTTGTATGCCATTAAAGGGAATTTTTAGAATTCAGGTTATATGGGAATTTGTATACACCCACTTTTTCGAACCCGAAAAAAAGTTACGGCGACATCCGAATGTTAATTTGTAAACAACATTTTACTTGAGAAAACTTACATAAAATAACTTCCACCATCTCTGAGTCAAAATCAGCTACGCGCCCATCTCTAGGCGCGGCCAATCCCCACGTTATCTCAAGAGTTACGTATACGCTACGGGGGCCAGCTAGACCTATGCAAGTTAGTCTCACCCCCTACGATTGTTCTATACCGAAAAAATATACTCCTATTTTTTATTTTGAAATCAAAAAATATTTAAAGGTCGCTCAAAGTTTTCTATGTATTTTATATGCGGAAAAAAACTTTTCGTAGAAATGGTATAGCATTCTTGAAAATCAATATTTTGGGATCGTAAAATTCTGGTTGTCTTCGGGAGACTTCCAATAATAATACCCAATTGTTTTGTGACCATTTTTTAATACTAAAAATTTTTTATTGGTCCCCCCATTGCGTTTTCTGGGGGTTTTGGCGGTTATTGGCGGACCTAAAAAATGTGCACGTATATGTAAAAACTTACATACAGATGTATGTAAGTATGCCTCATAAAGCACATATGTATACCACGCAAGCGGCAAGCCATCAACGCAATTAAAACGATGAGGCAA
>NW_016193208.1:0-3318 GCF_001687245.7 Rhagoletis zephyria | reverse complement strand
TCACAGTAGATACCTTTTCGGGAAGAATTAAGTATTTTTCCTGTTTTTGTTGTTTTTGCCGTCAAACGCCGCTACGTGCTCCAATTGACCTGTTACACTCTTGGAAGCGCAAGCGGTTATAAATTGTGTTGTTTTCCTTTGTTTTTACGACTTTCCATTCTTAAGCCAAAAACAAAAGAAAAAGTTCTAATGGTTACAAACAACTTCTTATTTCGGTTAATGTTAGATAAAATGAAAGAAGTGAAAAATCGAAAAAAAATAAATTGCTGCCTGATTTCTTGTAATCCATCTACCTCAGTTGTTTTACATGTGCCCGCATATATGTAGTTAACGGGTGCTTTATAAGGAGCTGCAGTATCTTGTTTTTAGAATCTATTAAATACTAGAAGTTTAAAAAATCTGAATTTTTGGTTTTTTCGGTTTTAAAACACATTTATAAAAATAACTCTATTGATCTTATCACAATGATACATATTAATAGGAAATTATGTACCCTACAGCAAAGTATGTCTTATTAAAGCATACACATCGGGCGATTCAGCGCGAGTACTTCCTTTTATTCGAATTGTTACAAATGTATGTATGTATGTATGTATGGGTCCTCCCCATTTTAAACGACCCGCAATGTTATTCCGCTGCCATACAACAGAAGTTTTCTATAAATTTCTCCGATTGCACCAGTAGGTTCCAACACATCCATGTAAAAAACTGGATCCGACCAGAAACCCCATTCATTTACTTGGGTAATTCGAAGCACGCATACCCAAGAGCAGCTGGTAGAGAGCCATAGAATCGCCAAACACAATCTTTGCTCAAAGTAATACCCCCAAAAAAACCTTATATATGTAGTGTTATTTGGTCCTGGAATCGATACTTGAAATGTACAGGTCGAAAAAGGAAGGAATCCGACAACTAAGCCTAACTAGGCTTTGCATATCATTTGGCTACTTATACCTCACATTAAATATTGCCTATCTTAAACTAGATCACTCAAAAGATAGTGGATAGAAAAAAGCTACTCCTTTTAAGAATCTCATATTACGCCAGTACTCAGTAATCTGAGAGGGCCTTCAACAACTTCCAACTTCCCAAAATGGGGTCAAGGTTGCCATGGTGAATGAGGTGATTGGTTAGGTTTTAGGTTAGGTGACCCGCTCAGTCCCAACAAACATCAAAAAAAATTATCCAACCTTTGAGAAATTTATAGTTCTCAAGTTGATATCAAACATGTCGAGACATAACCGGCAAAAAGATGTAAACGACATTTTTTTCCAAAATTTAATTTTTGGTGAAGAAATACATCTACATAGATGCTAAAAAAGAAAATTGAAAAAAAAATTTAACATACCAATAAACATTGGGCTTGGTTAGCAATTCGAAAATGATTGGAAAACCAATCTTTTTTCGAATCCTACCTTCGATAACGAATGTGCAATATGTTAGTATTCGATTCAAGAACTAAGCCATTCTCTAGCAAAACGGCACCTTCGTTATCCAATGTATATTTCCTTCGTTATAAATTCGAAATCCAGCCCATTATCGAATTGAAATTTTATTGTGAGAGAGCGATTGTCTTATATTTTCCTTCGAGAATGAGCTGGATTTCACTTTCTCTCTTTTTACAGTGGTTTTGATTTTTTTCGAACCCAATTCGAGTGTGTTTAAAATTTACTCTGAACGTTGGAAAACCAAGGTTGGTTATGAGTTCATTCTCAGTTCGATGTGCATATTGGATATTGAAGGTAGTTTTGAACGTTCGCCAAAATGTTTATAGGGATACGTCTTTCTGGCGATTAGGGCTCGATATTATGATATCCAACATATTTGTATGTAGTATTTGTAATACTGACACATTTGACACCAATTAGAGACCCGCGTTGGAGAACAAGTTGAGACCAATCGTTTTCTCAAGTTGAGAAATATAATTATTTCCATACAAAAAAATTCCCTTTTTTTTTAGTATATGTACTATGATTCTCCAGTTGCGTTGCTTGCGTTTTGGTACGCACGCCGTCGAGTTTGTTTTTTTGCGTCACCCGAAATTGGCTTGCGTGCGTTTGCATTTGATTTCAATGAACGAAACGTCAAATCAAAATTTCACGCAGAACAAAAATTGGAAATTGAGTTAGCTTCATACGCACACCGTTCAATTTCGGTTGGCCCCATACTAGTTGTATGTGCATGAGAAATTTTTGACAGTAAATTGGCGGCGTGCGTGTAATTAGGTTAGCCTGTTAGTCCTCAAGTTAAACTCGAACCTAATTATTTATTGGTGTGGGAGACTAAGAGAGCAAGAAATAAAATTTCAATGCAAAAGTCAGTGGCATGGTTTAAAGCAGGGCCAACCAGAAGGAGTCTTTCGAGCTTTAAAGCTCTCCCGCTGGTGGTGCATGTTTTTGTAGAATAGACATTGAACACTGGGTATACACCAAGGTGGTTGGCCAATTCTGCTAAATTGGGTGGTGGATTTCTGAACATGCCTCAGCAAGAAATCAACAGAGCTAGAACTTCAGAAAGTGCAATCAGCTACTCTGTATATGTGGAGCTCTCCGTACAACTTCTTGGGAGGCAATGGATGTGCCACTCAACATTCTACCGATTGATATTATGGGTAAGCAATACGTGGCGCGTGCCAGGTTGGAACAAAAATAACATCGGAACGCACGCGGAGGGACTGGGCGTCCCCTACAATGACTTCTGCAGGAGCTGCAGACGAAGAAGGACCTGAAACCCTTAGGCACCTGTTATGCGAATGTTCAGCACTCTGGAGAAAAATAAAGAATTTCATGGATTCTGAATTTTTCGAGTATCTGGACGGCCTATCCAAATTAGATATATTTACATACATCAATTTCTAAGGTTTGTACACGATAGTTCGAGTAGCTGGGATTCATAATCCGCGTGGTGACACAACGAACCCATATAAAGAGCGCAGGTGTGGTTGTGGGATCATTGGCAGCCACTTTAACCTAATCTATATTCAACCCTTACTTACAAATACAGAGGGAGTTGCATTTTCTATATTCGACCAACAAAAAACCCCAAAAGGCTACCCCTTACAGTTTTTGATTTTCTATAAACAAGTGCGGCGCCATAGAAGAACACCCTGTACACCAAAACCACTTGTGTGCCATTTCCGAATTAAACGTCTGGCCTTCTGTTGCAACTTTCACTGTTGCCTTTAATTTATTTTCTTTGTTTTTTGTTTTTATGATTGACGCAGTGTCGAGGCTATACTCTTGCATTCTTAATTTCATTATTGTCTGTATTTTTTTTCGGTTTATTTTTAATTTTTCCATTCTTTCACTTGAATTTGAA
>NW_016193207.1:0-3319 GCF_001687245.7 Rhagoletis zephyria | reverse complement strand
AGCAGCTAGAAAAATAATATAAAAACAAAAAGTAATTTTTACACAAAACTGCCATCCAGTAAAATGCCATCACAACGCCACCACAATCACAATGCTAGCAATTATTTTGCGGAGAGCGAAGAGGAAGATGATGTACCGGCACCAAATAACGAAGTCTCCGATTTAATTGGATTGATTTTGTCAAAAATTTCAGGCAATGATGGACCTCTTTTAACATCGGAGGCGCTAGCAATGGAAATCGACTCTTTTGGTCAACCATCGAGAGCAGAAGCGCCAGCAGCAGTAACGCTGGAAAGACGTTCAGTTTCAGCGAATGATGCAAGGCGTTGGGTAGGAGACGATTTGATTCGCGAATACAAGGAAGTCCTTATACTTTTGAATCGCATTTTAATATGGAGATATCGACAAATTTATGCAAATAAACAGCAGACAACAATGAATTAGACGTAAGTTTAAGCAGCGATGGTTGCGGTAAGGGCTTTTGACACAAAAAACTCTTTCATATTTCACGTAAATCACGTTTTTAATGTAACACAAATGTTTTTAAAATGTTTCTTTTTTTTTTGTTAAGTAAATTATTTGAGAAAAATTTCGATTATTAATAATTGCTAAAATTGTAAATTTGTTTTATAAGTAACCTCGAACATCTCAACGAGTTAACGTAAAAATAAAAATATTTAGGTAATAAAATGATATAAGTTTTTTAGCAAGTACATTATGCGAAGTTTATTTTTTATTGTTGGGCTCGTGCAAACAAATTCCGCACAATTTTAGTTCTTTTTCGACAAAAAAGCGGAAGTTATTCAAACAATAAATATTTATCCGCCAAAAAAACAACATTTCTGACGCAACAAATTTGTTTGTCCACGTTTGTGCTAAAAAAAAAAACTCCTTACTTATAGGCATAAAAAAGGAATATTTTCTAATACATATAGAGCAGAGATTTCCACGAATTTTACAATAACGAAAGAAGATGAAAATATTGTAGATTTGCATACATACATAAATATGTATGTTTATCATAGCGCTGGCTTAGAGTGCAAAGTTGCTAAGTCCATTTTTTTTTTATAATTTTACAGGAAAGGAAAAAACTGCGAGTATAACCTCAAACCTTTTTAAAAGGTTTCGTATTGTCGTCAACCTCAACTAACGGCAGAACCAGGAAGTGTGGAACTCCAACTGGGTTTGTCCGTAGGGACAAGGGTGGGGTTTTGGAAGCACGCGAAGACTCATGCCGGGCACTCGTTGGGCACATCTGCATTTATTACGCTCACGTACGAGTTTAGCCGTACTGCTAAAGTACCCAGAGCGAAGTGGGGCAATGGTGGCGCGAGTCTCCCGAGGCAGCCAAAGTTCGGTCCCATCCACGTCGGGTAGTTGTGTTTCCAAAACGGCATTTACTGGTCGAAAGTCGATGTAAATGGAGACCGTTTCCCTGTGAATGCCGTTTATGGCCTGGCGATATGCTGTGGGTCCAGAGGTTGTTTCATGAACCTCTCGACTTCGTACGGAAGTGGGTATCGATGCATTGTTTGTGTATTCCCACGTTGATGTCTTACGAAAAACTGCTTCGAAGACAAAATGTTGTGTTCTTTCACCGCCGTAATGCTCAGACTTGATGACAAAGTTTTATCATTTCATACAGTTGGTATACAAAAAGACAGATGGAAAGACACATATCTTCGCCATATTTGGGAAGTTTGGTTATCTGTTAGACTGTACATATTCTACTTATAATCCTTGTTAATTACATAATAAAATCTTCAAAAACGTAAATTTTGAGTTACATCTCTACATTATTAAACGTGCGATATGTACATATCGTCGCTCGAATAAAGAACCAGTGTAAATGCCACATACACTCTTATTCGATAATTGCACCATTGGATAGACAATCCTTTAATCTATTAGAAAAATCTTTAGTTTTCGTAAATATCTCTTTGGCTCACTAATTTATTCCCAAAGAACGAAATTGTATTTGTATGGTTTGTAATGGTTTATAAAAACTTCCAATTCGTTTTTCTCAAAACTATACTTTACATGTTACACTATTTCATTATTCCAGCGACGATATCAACGGCAGAGTAGAAGATCTACCTATCTCGGCAGCCAGTTCGAAAATGCCCTAGCTTAGATAATTTTTCAAGAACGCCTTTTTTCGGAATTCAAAACAGCCTAGCTCCGCTGCCGATTTAAAAACGCCTTAACTCAGCACATTTCCAATACATTTTCAGCTCAGATAGGACGTTTTTGGACCGATTAATGAGATAGTGCGAGCTTCAACCAAATTCCGAGATAGGGTGTTTTTCAATCAAATTCTGAAGTAGGCCGTTATTGAAAAGTTTTCTGAGATAGGGCGTTTTCGAACCGGCTGTCGAGATAGGTCGAGCTTCCACTCAGCCGTCGATATGTAACATCTTAAGATTAATTAGTTCAATTACTTTGTTATCTAAACTGACAATCACTATTTGTTCCTTTCTGTTTACAAAGATTTGTAAACATTTATTGGTACATACATACATACATACATATGTATGTATTTCAAAATACTTGATAATGCAACCTCAGATATTGCATGGGTTACTTCCGTTGCTGCAATCCGAAGATACGCCATAGTGTGTTTCCATTCACACACAACTGCTACACAGCAAGTCTGGTCGGGAAGAACCAAGTGGGGAAGACACGAGCGCAATATTAAATACAAAGGAGACCTTGGATAGTAGGAGATATTTATGAACATTTACATACATACATATACGGCAAAATTAATATATATTTTTCCTGTTTCCAGATTATCCAAGATTTCGTAGTTCGGGTGAGTAGTGATGTAGGACGTTCTACCCAAATATTCTGTGAATGCCAAGTCGGAGTTGGTCCATTGGGCGTTAATATGAATAGCTGCCAAAGACCACATAGGTATGTACGCCAAAATGTCTATGTTTTGGACAAAAATATTGACACCCAATGGCTTAAAAAATATGTCATGCTATTTATATGTATGTGCCGAACCTGTATCCACCGCCGTAATTTCAGCTTTCAAATCCAGGTGTGATCTATTAAAGGTCACGCACATATACATATATCTGATAAAATGTTTATCCCACTTGAAAAACTATCAAACATACGCACGTTCTTAAATTTACAAAAGAACGGAATAAAGGAAATAAATATTGTAGAAAAAATAAGCCAGCAACTGGGAAAAAGGACATACCCACAGTGGCAGATTAGTTATGAATTATCCACACTTTTGAGTGTAAATTTTTAGTTTTTCTTGTGTTCATTATGTTTACTGCAGTAAGCTATGCTGGGGGTCATTATA
>NW_016193206.1:0-3319 GCF_001687245.7 Rhagoletis zephyria | reverse complement strand
TATTTCTTTAACAAACAAATTGTGCTTATACGAATATCCTTAATAATAACAGATTGGCACTTACACATATATATGTACATATGTTAGATTTTGGTCGAGCTTTACCTGCGGAGGGGCGACCGCTGTTAAGAAAAAAACCTTTTTCTATATTTCTTTTGCGATGTTGCTTTGACCAGGGCTTGAACCCAGGCCCTGCGGAGTGGTAGCGCGCACTGCTAACCACTACATCAAAGCGGCTGCGAATATCCTTACCGTTCTTATAAATGCGAAAGTGAATTTGTTTGTTTGTTACGCTTTCACGCTTTAACTTTTCAACCAATCAACATGAAATTTTGCACGTGGGGGTCATTGTGCCCAACTTCAAAAAATATAGGCTCGGATTTTTCTCTATTAGATATATAGACTGCAGGTCTCTTGAAGTATTTGTGATAGAGCTATGGAACTTGGTATGAGTATATGAAAAATCAACACTATACACATNGCATGATCCAGCGTACCTTTCATTTAGAAAAAAATATCTGTTTCTAAGTTACCAGTACAAAATAATCAGTTTATGTGAATAATATAGCACAAACCATTTCAGAATATAACACACAAGAACACCAAACAAAAATTTTTTGAAATATCCTCGATAATGTAAGTTCAGCTTATCGGTGTTAAGAAATCTTAGGTTTGAACATTTGTAATATTTTTTAGGTCTTTGAAAAGGGTTACAACTTGTTTAAAAATTAAATTCAGTTCAATTAACTATAAAGTTAAATGAATTATTACAATGTGGGTATGAATCGAAACGGGATTGGAAAGGGCTTCTTTTCTAAACTATCTAGTAATAAATAAACTTTCCTTTCAAGTACTTTAAGTTTAGATATGTTTGTAGGGATATGTATGTAAGTTTGTATGTAGTACCTATGAGGTATTCTTCGGCAACTGAAGCCTCGCCCTCTCTATAATTGGCTAAAGTAAAGAAAATCGGTTATAGTCTTAAAAATGATTGAATTCACTTGAAATTTGTTAATGGGGTTTTTTTCGGGTCGCTGATTAGGAATATGATCATAATTTTTTTTAGTTCAAAATACTGGATCCAATATGTCGGCTAAATTTTTAAAAATTCATTCACGCTTTCTCCATAATTGGTAAAAGTAAAAAAAGGAAACGATTATATTCTCGGTAATTCCGTAAAATTATTAACCTTTAAATAGTGAGTGGATTTTTCGAAATTCAATATGTCGGATCCAATAAGTCGGAAAATAATGTGAAAAGTTATTGGATTCACTTGAATTTTCAGGATTACGAAAAATTTATGATCAGATCCATAATCAGCGACCCCAAATACCCCCGAGCGAATTCCATAAATCTTTAAAAACTTTATGGCCACATTGAGTTTCAGATAAGGCCACTAATCTCTTAGGAGAAAAATTTGTTAGCCAATTTTCAAGAATATAACCTGGAGAGAAGGGTGCCAAAGTAAAACTGACGAAAAAAGTACCAAAAGTGGCAACGGTATAGTATATACATACTACATACATATATATGTATATACATAGGTGCCTTATATTGCATTTTCGATGTTCTTTAATCATTGTATCAACATCTTAAAATTTACTTCCTCGCCAGTATCAACACTTCTAATCATACTAAATTCAAGTGGGTGCTTCCCCATAAGTCTACAAGCACCGTCACAAAACACTCAATTCCGCAAACAGCGTCATAGTTAGAGGGATAAAAAGAGGTTCGTTATATTTATAACAAAGGAATGAACAACATGTTGCTCGCTTGCTGGAAGAACGCCATGACTGGAAAAAAAATATTGCGAAAAACGGCTTTAAAGTTTTTAGATACATAACGCACACGAGCTTCAAAAGTGACACCACTCAAAATTTGGCATTTTTGAAATTACGCACTAAAAATGTATACAGAGCCTTTATTTGCCATTCAGCAAAAGCTGGAGTAAATGTTTGTTATAATTTGTTGGAAAACCCCGGAATAAAGTCCCCCTTTTTTGAAGATCGTATGACGACGATAGTGTTTATCCTAACTATAAGACACTCGCATTTTTTTTTTTTTCATTTTTATTATCATTTTTTTAATAAAAAAATACGTTATTCTTTAACAAAAACGGTATAAATCTAAAAGTCAAAAAACTTTGATAAAATCTTACAGTTTTTTAATAACATTTCTTAAAAATATTTTGAGTGTTCAGTTTTGTAGGCAGTTCAGTTTTAGTGTAAGAAAGTGCAAGTTTGAAATACCTGGGACTTTGCTGGACTGTTGTTAATTTTATTCATATAAATAAATTGTAGAACATACTTTGCATGGAAGAAAATGACTGACATCGCCAACAAAAAAATTTCCAAATATCAAGGCTAAGTCCTAACTACTGCAAGCTTGCACTTTTTTATACTAAAATTGATTGGGCTACAAATATGATCTGATGTGATTTTCTACAGATTTTGTAAGTTTTTGTTGTTCCTGGTTTTGTCTTTCATATTAATTTTAAACAGTAACATATTTTATTTCTTAATCACAAGTTACAGTTGTACTAAAAAAGATCATTTGGAGTCTATTGCACTAATGTTATATAACAAAATTTGAAAATTGAATTTATATAGCTTTTGTTAAAGAATAAACTACATTTTTATTTAAAAAATGAATTAAAATTAACAAATAATAAAATAAATAGTCAAAACTTTTAATTATGTGGGTGTCGTATAGTTATGATAAGCACTATATAATCTTAAAAATCAATCCAGAGGATAAAGCTGTCGATGAATTTTTTGGCGTTGGAGAAGACATTTAAGAGGATGAGGTATTCTTATTTTGAACCGAATTTTCGCCACCGAGTCAAGTTTGGTTTGGTAACACCGAAGATGACGTAACGCCGAAATTGTTTAGTCTCCAAACCACACTTGACAAGGGATAAAAAAAACACAAAAACTTATTTCGGTTCTTTACTTTGTTATTTTTTTTTCTTGATGCTAAACTTAGTGGAATGAGTAAAGAAGTAAGAGAGATGACATATACATACATAGTATATACATTTTCATTACTCTTGATTTATAAAAGCTTTACACAATATTTAACCAGTTTTTAATACCAACTATATTTTATGGGTCCCCTAAAATCCCCAAAAAATTAAATGGGGGACCCATAAAAAATCATTAATATTAAGAAATGGTTAAATAAACAATTGGGTGTTATTCTTTGAAGTCTCCTAAAGAGAAAAAGAAAGTATAAATAACACAAATTTCGATACCTCTTGCGATAGTATAGATGAAAAAATTTTGGACGGGACACCATAATGAGAGGGCGTCATAATTAC
>NW_016193205.1:0-3319 GCF_001687245.7 Rhagoletis zephyria | reverse complement strand
AGCGGGCCAAAGGGGTCAAAGGTTGAGGTCGAGGTGCTGGTCGCTCCATTATCACCTTCACCATCACCTCCCACAAACTTCCACTGCTCCACCTCAAAAGCGACGCCCATCATCGGCTCATCGCAGAGCGGACCTGCCTGCGTGCACAGTTGAAAGCCGTTGATGAAGCTGTTCTCAAACTGGTACCGCTGATCCACTGAAAAGCCGCTTTTTCCCTTCTGTTCCAGAAGTTCCCTTTCAGCACCATTTTTAGAGAGAAAGCACGGCTGGTGCTGAAAGTCCTCCAGGCGGTTGATCAGCAGATTGGCACCGCAAAACTTCGGCCCAATGGACCAGATGCGCTGGACGGTGTCTTCGGGCCAGGCATCACTACCCCCACCACCTTCTTCCCCCGCCTCTTTAAAGCTGGCCTCCAACTTGGTCCTCAGCTGCTGCATGGCCGCCTGCGCCTCGGCGCTAAAGTAGTCGTTTTGCTGCTCCTTTTCGAGGTTTAGTTGGTGGGTGTTGGTGGGTGTATTCTGCAGCACCTTCCTCCGCTGAAACTGCATCATCTCCAGCAGCAGCTTCTGACTCAATTCGAGCACTGAGATGACCGCCTCGGGAAGGGGGCGGGCGCGAATCTGAAACGCTACCTTCTTGTTAGGCGTCAGCAGTTCAATTAGGCCCGGTGATGCATTAGCAGCAGCAGCTGTGGTTGAAGTAGTTGAAGAGGAGGTAGCAGCAGTTGTTGATGCAGACTTCTCGTCTCCACCACCCAAAACCGAAGTGGCAAACTTCTGATTAACACTGGTGAGGACAATCTTCTGCTCCGCCAGGCTCTCCTTGAGCATGTCCACCTTGGGCGGGCTGATGATCGTCTCGCGGAAGGGCACAATCGGCTCGGAGACGATAAACTCCACCTCCTCCTCCTCCTGCTCCCCGTCACCCTCCTTATCACCATTTTTCCGAAGAAAGTGCACCAGGTCGACGATGCACCGCTCCAGGTGCACCTCCCCGGTGGCCACGATGACGTGCTCCCCCGTCTCCTGAATCTTCACGTCGACGCAGGCGTCCGCCTGGTTGAGCATCTTCAGCGCCCTCGTCAGCGCCGCCATATCCGCCGGGTTCTTCGGCTCCACCGCCACCCGCAGGATGGGAATGCCGCCCGTAGTGGAAAAGGGGTGCCCGGCGTCACCCTCGGCCAGCGGCACAGCGTACGGCGTCGAGGAGAGCGTCGCCGACTTGATGACCGCCCCCTCCAGGCCGCCAATGCCGCAGATGTGCCCGGCGGCGACCTCCTCCACCGCCTCCAGGTCGCGGCCCATCAGCAGGTACAGCGCGCCGACGCGGGCCCGGGTGGCGTGCTGGTCGGCGGGCAGGTCCGCTAGGGAGGCGGTTGTGGTCGCCAGGGTCTCCAAGGCGGCGGGCGTCAGTCGGCTGGGGTCGTGCTTCGGCCCCAGCACGTACACCAGGTCGCCGGTGCGCAGTGTGCCGNAGGTACAGCGCGCCGACGCGGGCCCGGGTGGCGTGCTGGTCGGCGGGCAGGTCCGCTAGGGAGGCGGTTGTGGTCGCCAGGGTCTCCAAGGCGGCGGGCGTCAGTCGGCTGGGGTCGTGCTTCGGCCCCAGCACGTACACCAGGTCGCCGGTGCGCAGTGTGCCGCTGAAGACGCGCGCAAAGCCGATGAAGACGGTGTTGGAGCTGGTGTTGGCTGTGTCATCCTCTTCCTCTTTTTCAGCTTTTGTTGTGCTGCTTTGCTCCTCAGGACTACCTTGCTGAAGTTGCTGCAACCTCTTCTCCTTCTCCTCCTTCAGCTTCTCCCTCCGGCGGGCAATCTCCTCGGCGGTGAGCGGCCGCTGGCGATACTGCGGCAGCTGCCGCCGCTCAAAGGCAAACATCTTCGAGACGACGACGATAAGCGGCGGAACTGCTGCTGATGATGATGTTTCTGATGATGATGGCGGCGGCGAAGGCTGACAGGCAAGCAACGCCCCCTTCAGCGCCTGTGTCTCCGGCGGCAATGAACTAAAGGGTCGAACGCTTCCACCGCTCGAGCAGAGCAACATTCGCTCTACACGCTCGACGGGCAGCTCCGCCGGACACGGGACGACGGCGGTGACCGCCCGGAGGAGGGCCGCCGAAAGGGGCGTCCACTGAGAGAAGAGGGCGGTGAGGGCGGTCCGTGGGTCGGCGTGGTTCAGGTCCCTTCCGGTCAGCTTCACGCCCAGCTGCTCGGCAATCTTCGCCATCTCGGCGGCCTTTTCCGCTTTGGCTGCTGAACTTGGGGCGGTAAAGCTGGCGTAGATGCGCGCCAGGTTCTCCAGGACGAGCGTCACAAAGAGCGGCTTCTTCGCCTTTGCCTGCGCCCCCTTCATGATGCGCTTCTCCTTGGCGTTCAGGTAGTAGTCGCCCCAGAGGGTCTTCTTCAGCACCGCCTCGCTAAGGCCCAGTTTGGAGCGGGAGAGGACGGCCGCGAAATCGGCCACAGTGAAGCCCCAGCCGTCGATGGCGCTGGCGAAGAGGACGTTGCCGTTTTCCGGAGAGAAGTAGACGGAGGAGTCGTCGGCGTCGTCCAGGCCGGAGGACCAGTCGTAGAAGATCTGCTGCTGCTGCTGGTGCTGCTTTGTTCGGCCTTGTTCGCTGGTGTTGTTGTTGCTGGTGGCGGCTGAAGATGGCTCGGTCGAAGATGGTTTAGACGTTTTAGCAGTCTCTTCGGTGGCGGCTGTTGTTGTTGATGTGGCGCCCGACTTGGCGAGCACCTCGGCGGCAAAGAGCTCGCCGACGAAGGCGTTCACCTGCTCCAGCGTTTGCACCAGGTGTGTGTAGATGTCCAGCGGAGGTAGCTGGCGCTCGAGGAAAAGGCGGTCGATCTTGTTCAGCACCAGAATGGGGCGAACACGAGCAAGCCAGGCCTGCTGCAGGGCGGCCCGCGTCTGCGAGCAGGCGCCCTCGATGACATCGACGAGGATGAGGCAGCCGTCGCAGAGGCGCAGCGCGGTGGACACCTCGCCGAAGAAGTCGACGTGGCCGGGACTGTCGATTACATTGATCAGGTAGGACTTGGTGCTGCCTGGCTCTGTTTCTACTTTGGTGNTCGATTACGTTCACCAGGTAGGATTTGGTGGTTGGCTTGCTGCCTGGCTTTGTTTCTGTTTCTACTTTGGCGCTGTCCTCTTCTGAAAATGAGAGCATTGTAATCGAAGTTTTCGATAACGAAAGATCAGAAGGACTTACGTTTGTAGACGAGCGAAATGGAGGAGCACTTCATGGTGATGCCGCGCTCCTGTTCATCCAGTCGCGAGTCCATGTAGCGCAGCTTGCCGGCCATTCGCTGCGAGATGA
>NW_016193204.1:169-3320 GCF_001687245.7 Rhagoletis zephyria | reverse complement strand
CTCAGAGGAGAAAAAATATTTTCTTTCCGTTTAAATTAAGGCAGCCTTATGAGCCACACTTTTAGCTTTATCGTAATTCAACTGATATATATTGATCATCATTTTATGTACTAAAAATCTTGTTCCATTATTAATATTAACTGAATTAAGGAAACGATAGAATTTTTAAATTAAAATTAGTCTACTATGGTACATTAAGTTTAGCTTCCTATTCGCTAAGCTGTTTTAGTATAGCTGCACTTTTCCGGTAGAATGTTTATTTCGGAAGGAGTTTTATTCATTATACATGAACATGTTTCGTTTGCTGATAAAAACTTCCACGCCTACGGGATGTGCCACGTCCCCTTTTATAATCTCTTTCATATATACTTCCTATAAGCGCCTACCGTAGCTGTGCCTGCACACCATATTTCAAGTTCGAGGGGCTTATGGTTCCCAAGTTATAGCTGATAAAAAATTCCACGCCTACGGGATGTGCCACGCCCCCTTTTATAAACTCATTCATATACACCTAACTATAAGCACCTTCCGTAGCTGTGCCTGCATACCAAATTTCAAGTTCGTGGGGTTTATGGTTCCCAAGTTATAGCTGATAACAAATTTCACACCTACGGGATGTGCCACGCCCCCTTTTATAAACTCAGTCATATACACCTTACCATAAGCACCTACCGTAGCTATGCCTGCATACCAAATTTCAAGTTCATGGGGTTTATAGTTTTAGCTGATAAAAAATTCCACGCCTACGGGATGTGCCACGCCCACATAAGTTCGTGGGGCTTATGGTTCCCAAGTTATAGCTTATAAAAATTCCACGCCTACGGTATGTGCCACGCGCCTTTTTATAAACTCATTCATATACACCTTACTATAAGCGCCTACCGCAGCTGTGCCTGCATACCAAATTTCAAGTTCGTGGGGTTTATGTTTCCCAAGTTATAGCTGATTAAAGACTCCACGCCTACGGGATGTGCCACGCCCCCTTTTATAAACTCATGGATATACACCTTACTATAAGCGCGNATTAATATTAACTGAATTAAGGAAACGATAGAATTTTTAAATTAAAATTAGTCTACTATGGTACATTAAGTTTAGCTTCCTATTCGCTAAGCTGTTTTAGTATAGCTGCACTTTTCCGGTAGAATGTTTATTTCGGAAGGAGTTTTATTCATTATACATGAACATGTTTCGTTTGCTGATAAAAACTTCCACGCCTACGGGATGTGCCACGTCCCCTTTTATAATCTCTTTCATATATACTTCCTATAAGAGCCTACCGTAGCTGTGCCTGCATACCATATTTCAAGTTCGAGGGGCTTATTGTTCCCAAGTTATAGCTGATAAAAAATTCCACGCCTACGGGATATGCCACGCCCCCTTTTATAAACTCATTCATATACAGCTTACTATAAGCGCCTACCGCAGCTGTGCCTGCACAGCAAATTTCAAGTTCGTGGGGTTTATGGTTCCCAAGTTATAGCTTATAAAAAATTCCACGCCTACGGGATATGCCACGCCCCCTTTTATAAACTCATTCATATACAGCTTACTATAAGCGCCTACCTTAGCTATGCCTGCATACCAAATTTCAAGTTCATGGGGTTTATAGCTTTAGCTGATAAAATATTCCACGCCTACGGGATGTGCCACGCCCACATAAGTTCGTGGGGCTTATGGTTCCCAAGTTATAGCTTATAAAAATTCCACGCCTACGGTATGTGCCACGCGCCTTTTTATAAACTCATTCATATACACCTTACTATAAGCGCCTACCGCAGCTGTGCCTGCATACCAAATTTCAAGTTCGTGGGGTTTATGGTTCCCAAGTTATAGCTGATTAAAGATTTAAGGCCTACGAGATGTGCCACGCCCCCTTTTATAAACTCATGCATATACACCTTACGACGAGCGCCTACCGTAGCTGTGCCTGCATACCGAATTTCAAGTTCGTGGGGCTTTTGGTTCCCAAGTTATAGCTGATTAAAGATTTAAGGCCTACGAGATGTGCCACGCCCCCTTTTATAAACTCATGCATATACACCTTACGACGAGCGCCTACCGTAGCTGTGCCTGCATACCAAATTTCAAGTTCGTGGGGCTTTTGGTTCCCAAGTTATAGCTGATAAAAAATTCGACGCCTACGGGATGTGCCACGCACCCTTTTATAAACTCATTCATATACAGCTTACTATAAGCACCTACCTTAGCTATGCCTGCATACCAAATTTCAAGTTCGTGGGGTTTATGGTTCCCAAGTTATAGCTGATAACAAATCTCACACCTACGGGATGTGCCACGCCCCATTTTATAAACCTTACCATAAGCACCTACCGTAGCTATGCCTTCATACCAAATTTCAAGTTAATTTTTAATCAGAAGCAATTCGTTGTTGTTTTAATTTTAAATTAAAATCTGGTAGGGGATGTGACATATCATACGTGACAGATTTTTCCCCCATACAATATTTTTACTAGTAAAACATACTAAATTTAAATTTCATTTAATGTTTTCAGTTCTTCTCTCCACCTCCACAGTTTCGCGTTTTGAAAACCTTTTTTCGCCATCTGAATACGAAATTTAAAGTTATAAATCCGTTTTAATTCATTTACTTGTATTTTTGGTTTACCTTTTTTGGGAAATGCCCATATGGCAACCCTCTTAAATAAAGTTCAGAAAAAATATTAACCCCTGTCAATTTATACCCATACTTTAGTAATTCATTTGACTTATTAAATCATTTGAGTTTAACTTTTTACACAGGTGGAAACCCTCTTTAATGTTCTAAATGCTCAAACTGAAGATTTCTTAACACTCTTTTGTTTGACGCCCATATTTCAATATATCGAATAATTTAATTTAATTCGACTTTTGAAACAGATGTCAATCCTGTTCAATTTATTTTTAAACCTAACACATGTTAAACCCGTATTGTGATTCTGCGTTGGATTTCAATGCTGACATTATTATCGGTGTTAATGCTGGTTCCCAAGTACACGAAATTCGCTACTTTCTCGAAATCAACAGTGACGTGGGTGCCAAGGCGTGAATGTGCTGACTGTTTGTTTGATGACAGGAGAGACTTCGTCTTGTCCTCGTTTACCACCAGACCCATTCGCTTTGCCTCCCTATCCAACTTGGAGAAGGCAGA
>NW_016193204.1:0-144 GCF_001687245.7 Rhagoletis zephyria | reverse complement strand
CATCAGATTAAGGAAGTCACATGAAAGGGAGTCGCCCTGTCTGAAACCCCGTTTTGTGGCGAACGGCTCGGGGAGGTCTTTCCCAATTCTGACATAGCTGGTGGTATTGCTCAACGTCATTTTACACAACCGTATGAGTTTTGA
>NW_016193202.1:0-3320 GCF_001687245.7 Rhagoletis zephyria | reverse complement strand
ACACTCGAATGCGTTTATTGGCGGTGCACGTATTCCTCAATGATTTAATATTGTTCGGTTAATGCATTTTTAAAAATCTACACATTTAAATATAAATACATACATACATATATATACAGACGCAAGTAAATACATACATAAGAATTTAATTATGGGCGTGCATTAAGCATATGACTTTTTCTAGAATTAAATATACAGTACCAGGTTGACCGAGCTTTGCCCGGAGTGCATAAACTTTTTAGAGTTTTCAAGATTTGGTTGGCCTTAAAAAATATTTTTGAAAGTAAAAAAAAAATAAAATTGGATTTCGATATATTTTATTTAGGTGACAACCCTATTTCCAAATATGCTGGAATGAATTGTATATATCTTGAGAGTATATGTACTGTGTATACATAAAAAAATGCGGATTGAAATTAAAAAATCATTTTTTTTTTTACATAGAAGCGTGGCAACCCTGATGGAAAATATTTTCAGATAAAATTTCTCAGCAGTATCTTTCATTTGATATCCATATTGCGATGTTTTGGATAAATTGAATAGAATTGAAAATAAGTGGCAACCTTAAACTATTATCCCAAGGGATAACATTTCATATATAGGGAAAGAATTGTCTGAGTACCTTCTCTTGGTACGCATGAATAGTAATATTTTGCCTCTTATTCTTAATAAAAAAAAATTAAATAAATATGTGACTCAAAATAGATGGCAACCCAATTAAAAATATTTTTGAATTAGGGATCTTTAAAATACCTTCCACTTGGCACCCATATTATGCTATTTTAATTAATTTGTAACTAATATCGAATAGGTGGCAACTTTATACGGAATGCAAAACATTATCTATGGATATATATACATATATATTCAAGAATGGCTCGTTTAATGTAATAAGATATGTATGAGGAGAGGAAGAGGAATGATGAAAATTTAAAAAAAATTTCCTACAAAGAACATACAGACGTACATATGAAAAATTCTATGTTAACCAAATTATGACTGCGATAAAAAATTGGTAAATAATTTTTTACCTTTTTGAGATAGAATACGTTTTATGCTTCGGTATGGATGCCTTGCTAATGTAGAGCTGCCAAACGTCCTGGTTTTCCAGGATTTGTCTTGGTTTAGACAAATTGTCCTGGTGTCCTGGTCCACACTTAAATTTGTTCTGGGTTTTTAATGAGGGTCAATTCAGACTCTCCTCCTCCCTCCTGGGAAAACTTGCATAAAATCGAAAACTTGGAATCTCCCTAAAAAGTCTGAATTTAAAGTTTGTTGCGAAAACCTGCTGAATTTTTTATAATTTTTGTACAAAGTTTGAAATGCCTATTTGTGTACATATATCGAGCCCTAGCCGCCAAAATAACGTAAGCGACACTTTTTTCAAAATTTTCTTTTTGATCCAGAAATATTCCTAGGGCATCTAGATGCATTTCTGCATCAAAAAGAAAATTTTGAAAAAAATGTCGCTTACGTTATTTTGGCGGTTAGGGCTCGATATGGTGTTTATTAAACTGTGAATTAGACTGTTATATAAAATCAATAAAAAATTAATCAATGAATAGGCGAAACTGGTCAAAATGTCTCACGGCCATTATTTCGTATACAGGTACACACACTATGTGTAAAAATGTCAGAATAGCATAGTGTACATATTTATGAATTTATGTACATACGTACATAGTATGTCTAAGGAATCCTTCATAAAAGTGATTTACGGTAATAATTTGACTAATTAATAATTAGTATTTTACTTCACTGTATTTTAAAAATATTACTTCTAAAAATATATTGTTCTTAAAAGGCCTTAAAAGAAATTTAATTTTGTAGCACTTTCGTCTTCTTCTCGGCACTATTATTAAAGACCATTAGGTGCATTTTCCATCCCTGTTCTTAATCGAATATAGTATATCTCTTCAAAAGAAAAAAGGAAATTTCCATAAAATTCTTTCCCTGCTTTTAATATTAGAACCAAAGCCTCTGTACTTATAGGGAATATATTGGCACCATATTCACATGTGTCTTCGTTTTTGATTTGGATGATAGGTGCTCTGGTAGATGGGTTCAGGATTATGGCAGCCTTATGCTAAGTGCCATTTACACCATGTCTAGTTAACGTTAACTGGAGGCATGGTGCAATAAAATGAGGTGATATCAACAACATAACGTTGTAATGGTAATAATAAGGGCAAAAAGTTTACATGTAAGTTACATTTTTTTTAAATCTTTTTGTTTAAAGGAAAAAACATTTTATTTATATTACACAACATTTACTATAAGGAACATTTCGTATAGGGGCGCAAAAGTGGAACCAACACCTTACAAATAAGGTAAAGAGAACATCACTGCCAGTAAGACTGCGGAATTGTCAAAATTCTTAGTCTGAACACTTAGGATAATAAAGAGGTTGCCACCGGCTTAAAAAGTTCTAATTATTTAGGGCCGGTTTTTCAATGTCTGGTTAACACAAATGGGACGTAGAAGCTGCGGTTGAATAAGACGACTGTTTTATCGATCACATGTCATATGCATGATGTCAAAATCGTCGATAATAATGTTTAACGGGGAAGTAGTGATAACCAGCCATTTAACAACTGGTCCTTAATAAGTTAAAGGAATTATTAAAAGATGGTTATCAAATGAAATCGTTTTAAAATTGCTTTATTTCTGAGCTCTATTTAGGACGGTCGCCGCATATTGAAATAAGTATCACAATATCAGATGCAATATTTTTACTATATTTAGGAGGGTTGTTTAAATATTTTCTTTCAGGTAAAGTTTCTTTTTTTAAAAAAGTCATATGCCTAGTGTAAATATACATACATGCATTCATATACATAATAACTTAATATGACCGCTTAATGCTTTCACCGCGAACAATGACATGTCGACAAATACATTTAAGGCAAATAAATGCCTTTTTATGTGTAGTATGTATGTTCAGGCAGACATATGTATGTGCACTCATTAAAATGATGTGAAAGTCATAATTCTTAATTAGGTGGCTGATGAGCTGTTGCCGTTGGTGCGTTGTATGTACATACATATATGTACATATACATTTGTTAATATCCATACAGCAGGTACAAAACTGCATACACCGCGCAGCATTAAGTGAGCTGAAAGGGAGTGGGAAAACGTTGCTTTAACCACATTCGCATTGTATGCGGAAGTTGTATGTGGCATGCCACATCTGTTCGCCACCCCCACCGCTCGCCGGCTCATTGAGAAGAAAAGCCAGAAGCTGTCAGCAGGGATATACATACATATTTATATACATAAGTGTTTGCACGCCCACCAGGAACAATTTGTAAAATTTG
>NW_016193201.1:0-3320 GCF_001687245.7 Rhagoletis zephyria | reverse complement strand
AAAATTTCTAGCTGGTTTTGCTGACCCTTCCTCTTAAACTCAGAAATATGCGTAGACCGCATGCTGGTTGTAGTTGTAAATTTATGTTGGCCTGGGACAGAGATTTCGTTGCACAAACGATTGTATCAAAGAAGGTGGCTCGTTTTAAATTTGAATTGACGACAAACACAAGACATTTGCCAAGCCAAGTTCGTTAATTTGAGAGGGAATCTAAATGGCCCAATACATCTGATTGCGTTAGGTCTCCAAAAATCTGGCGAACTAATTTAAAACTACTTTTGCAGTGTAATTCTGGCTAAGACAGTTAAAAGTCTTTTGTAGGACAATTAAAAGAATCTCTTGCCAACTTTCAAGGTGAAAAGCTATTTAGGCAGAATGCTCTTGGCACCTAATGACAATCTGATACCGGGAGTCTCCTTTGGAAGAAAGTATGTCGTTAGATTTCCCACAGGGGAACAATGGATATATCCAGCCACCTTTGGGAATCTCGTTGAAAACTTTCTATACTGATGGCTCAAAAACTGAAAACGGTATTGGAGCTAGATGTCAACAGAAGGGTAACTTCAGATGCTTTACGCCTTCGGGTGCACTGGCAACAGTCTTTCAATCGGAAGTCTTTGCAATAGTGAAAGTGACAGACTGGACTGGACTGGACTGCCGAAAGGTGGCGCGGACATAAAATCAGGATCTGCATTGAAAGCCAAGCTGCTCTAAAGGCCTTCGAAACCGCTCGCACCTCTTCAAAGATAGTCCAGCAATGTCAGTTGGGGGAATAAGCTAGTGTGGGTGCCAGGAGACTACGGTGTTCAAGGTAACGAACAGGCTGATGAATTGGCGAACTGCGGCTCTCTGGAGCGTCCAATTGGACTGGAACCAATTTTAGGACCAAGCATAGCGGGAACGACTGGGTGCATCAAGGATCTCATAAAAAAACTCATGAAGGCCCCAAGCTTAATAAAATTTTGTTGTTGTTTTAGAAAGAAAAAATATAAGTTTTTTAATTTAATTTAATTTTTAGATGCATTTTTTTATTTATTTTTTATTTAATTTCTGGGTTTTGTTGTTTTTTTAAATAAACAATAAATTTTTAATTCATTTAATTTTTTCTTCTTCTTCTTATTTGGCGCTGTGAACACCTAAACGATTTTGGCCGAGTTCAACAAAGCACGCCAACAGACGGCAATTGGGAACGCCAAGTGAAGCCAAGTCTTTCTCGACCTGGTCTTTCCATCTCAGTGGGCGCCTCCCTCTTCCTCTGCTACCACCAGCGGGTTCCGAGTTGAATACTCTTAGAGCTGGAGCGGCGGTGTCCATTCGAACAACTTGGTCAAGCCAGCGGTGCCGCTGAATTTTAATTCGCTACACTATATATCCATGTCGTTGTAAAGCTCATACAGCTAATCGTTCCATCGTCTGCAGTACTCGCCATCGCTAATGCGTAAAGGCCCGTAGATCTTCCGCAAAATCTTTCTCTCGAATACATACTCCAAGAGCCACTGGTGGTATTGCTCAACGTCGGTTTACACAGCCGTATCAGTTTGGTGGAGATGCCTAATTCAGACATAGAGGCCTATAGGCAACTCCTTTTAGTCCTGTCGAAAGCGGCTTTAAGGTCGAGAAATAGGTGGTGAGTGTCGATCCTTATCTCGCAGGTAATGCAAAAAACATATGTAAATACTGCAGCAAAAAATTATAATAAGCACTAAATTGTTAACTTAGTTTTTCAATTTAATGAAAAGTTTATGTGCTACACTAACATTAGTTTTAGATTTTTTTTAATATAAATTTTAGTGAAGAAACAGATTTTTCACTTGGATGCAGAAAATTTTCTTTTCACTATTCGATTGCTAATTTTAATGGAATTTTCTTTTTCACTATCACTTTTGTATAGTGGAACTGATGTTTTGCAATTCACCACTAAACACCAAGAGTAGTAATGAAAAATTTTGTTCTATGATTAGGTACTAGTGTAAACTGAAAATTTAGTACACTACTTCCAACTGTGGTACGAAGTTTTTGAATTGTTCTTATTTTAAAAATTTAATATTCCAAATTTTTTTTTTACCGAAGTACTACTGTGTGGCGGTTCCACAGTTGATCTACCATTTATCACGGAAAAGTTAGAATCAAATATACGGACATACATACATGGCTTATGAGTAACCTTCTTATCTCGTCCGCGTAACTCATACGCCATGTACTTGCGTTCGATTTTAACTGAGTCTGGTAATTTTGAACCACCCTATTGAACATAGTACATATGTTCTGTGTATACGCAACTAAATAAAAACCTTCTTTGTAGTGTTGAGAATTTCTTATCTTCTAACTTAAAGTTTTTTTTAGTTTCGGCAGATTAAAGGCAAGGTAAACCAAAATTTATGTAATTGGAATATTATAATACCATAACCATACGAATAAACAAGGGAAAGTGATAAAACAAGATCACAAATATAAATAATAATAGAAAGTGAAAACTTCATTATAAACCTCGAATTCGTTTAATCTCATGAGGAAACATAAAATAAGTTTGAAGATGCTAAATAGTGTAATAAAACACCGCAATGAAATTTGGCCAAAAAACACTTAATTTTAGAAGCGATTATCTAAACTTCATAACTACGCATTAACTTTTTAACACAAATTCTAGAGTTTATTGCTTCTACATCCATGCCTTTAAGGATCAAAAGTATAAACACATATGTCTACACTGTTTATGTATGTTTGGGTATGTATGTTTGAGTATGTAAAAATATTTATATTTCTTAGATTACTCGTATCACATGACCAACACTGAATATTGTCTGTAGCCAAAAGGCATGGCATGGAGAGCCACAAGCATACGTGATTTCATTTCAGACATTCACATGCCACACTTGCAGGCACCCAAATAACAACAAAAAGCAAAGTGTGACGCAGCAAATACCAGCACAAATACCCAATGAGTATGCATGCATGTACGTATGTATGTACGAGGCTGTGCCGCCGGATGTACATTAAATGCAAGTGAGGTGTAGTCAGTGTATGGTGACGCACCGCAGTAGTAAATATACTCATCTATTTAAATGCAAACCCTCATAAGTATACAGGCATACATACATACATATGTACATTTGTAGGTTCATAAATACATATCAGCATACAACTATGCTTAAGTTATGTAGGCACTTACTAGGTGGCGGCTACAAAATTTATATTAGTGTATGTATAGTTATGCCCAGCGCACAAATGTGTGCATCTCCCGCAGGCATCTTGTTATGGATATAATACATATGAGTAAGCTTCTCAGCAGCTCAACTATTTTTAGCGCATTCTCTTGTTCT
>NW_016193200.1:3101-3322 GCF_001687245.7 Rhagoletis zephyria | reverse complement strand
TGTCTCAATTGTCATTCTCACTATAAAGTCATTTGGCACAAAAACTTGGAATGGCCTAGAGAGAAATAGATTTGCCCAATCAACAAATGCATTCAACCGCTCACAGAAGAGTATTGACACAAGTGCACTTGTGAGGGAGAAGTGGACTTGATGATCCACCAGTAAAAATCGCATTTTTGTCGGCATCGTTCATCTCTTCAGCATTATGCAGGTAGTGACGC
>NW_016193200.1:2777-3041 GCF_001687245.7 Rhagoletis zephyria | reverse complement strand
TTGGCCATTTCTTCTAGGTTGAGTTTTAAAGGAAAGCGGTACATATGAAGAAAGAGTGGTGGTGGTGGTAAAGGCAGTACAGGCTGAAGAATTAGTGAGCCAATTTTGTAAAGAGGGAGCTTCTGCATCTGGTTGCCAAAATTGTTGTTTTGAGGTGAAGTCAACTGTGCTGAAGTGTTAGCAATTTTAGTGAAAAGCACCATAATTTCCTGAGAAGCGTCGTTTGAGGAGGGGCCAACCAGAAAAAAGTCCTTGGCTACTGGC
>NW_016193200.1:278-2734 GCF_001687245.7 Rhagoletis zephyria | reverse complement strand
CTCTATACCAGATAGTACCGCAAAGTTGTTTTGAACAAAGTCCGGCAAATGTCCCCTCTTCCTCTTCTTTAAAGGCGGCCCCTGAGCCGGTGGTTGCTGATTTGGCGGCTTTACATCTTGAGGCCCTGGCAAGCGGAGCAGTTGGCCCCAGTTGTCGCCGGCTATCGGAGACACGTTCAGTCGCCAGAAATGGTTTTTCAAACACTGTCCATCTCTTGCATGCATGTTTAAACCTTGGTCCCCTTCCCCGGTAGTCGTCAGCAGGTAAAGGTACTCATCTACCATCACCGACGCTATTTTTAGTGTGATTTGGCGCTCATGGTTTATTTCAGTTTCCAAAAGCAAGGGTCGGTTTTCAAACTCTGCAAGGTTGTCAAGATTGATGTACGACTACAAATAAAGGGTATTGGTTAGTTAATAAATTCAAAAGCTTTTCATATACTGAATTACTTACAATGGCATACAAGCTTGTCTGGAAACTATTTGAATTTTGTTCGACTTTTTTTTCGTGGCTAACTACCAACATTCGTTTTTGAGGTTTTGGCAGTTGATAAGCTTTGTAAAAATCCTTTTCATCTTCAGTGTTTTTAGAATAGTAAATTACGCCTAAAAAAGCAGCATCTTGCAGAGCAGTTTGACCGGGCTGCTTAAGCATGTGTAAACTGACAGTAGGCGGCAAGTTTGAAACGGTTGAACTTTTGTTTTCAATGGGCGGCGAGTTTGTTACCTCTAAACGAACGAGGCAACTGTAACACCTCTCACCGAATCCCGAATAGGCATGAGCAACTACATAAGCAGCTTGCTCTTGGGCGTCGTTTACCGCTACTGGGACGCTCCAAGCGACAGCCCATGTTGCTTGATCAGCCGCACTCAAAATGCTTTTCAGCTCAATGGGGAAATCTTCTAAGGACAAAAGTTTGTTTTTCAAAGGATAGTGAGAAACAACAAGGTCAGTGGGTTTTAGAAACAGCAAGTTCTCAAAACCGCTTATCACAAAAACGCTCCGTTGCGTAAACAAAAGTAACGCATCGGCCCAAGGCAGATAAATTGATTTTTCTGGAAAAAAGAGCCCTCCAAAAGTTCGGCACATGTTGAAAGCAAATTCTTTGACTGGCTCCCAAATGTGCGTTCGCCGGCAAAAACGGGCAAGGCGCAAAATAGCGCGCTCATCTTTGCCATCCTGGAAAAGAACATAAAGTTGTTCTCCTAGCCAAAAAGGGTTCCCGTGAAATGGTGGCAGCGTTTTGCTTCGACAAAACACGTTGACCGTTACTGAAAAAAATATGAATTCATTAAGTTTTGGTATTAAAATTATAAAATGCCCACAAAATTACCTTCTGTCTTGACCGAGTTGAAAGCTAACGGTTTCAACGAAACCAATTCCTTTGAAGAGAATGTAGGTGCCGGTCGTTTAGGAGCTTGTTTGTTTTTATCTTCTTTGTCATTTGAAAATGCTTCATTCTTTGCGTTAGAAAGCTGTTGACCTTGTAGTTGACTTGACATGGTGATTAGGTGCTTCAAAAAGACAAAAGGTTGGCGTGAAGAAAAAAATGCCAAGTTTTTTTATCACAATAAGAAATGATCACAGAAAGAGAAAACCCAAAGTGAGAAAGAATTGTTCTTCTTCCTTTCGCTGCTGCTCTACAACTGGCGAGATTGAGGTGCAATGCAGAAGAGACGGCGTCATCACCAGTGACCAGTTCTTCTAGACACACAAACGGTTCAGCGCAAACAAAGGCATTTGATTGGATTCGGCGCTTCGCGGAGAGAACAATCTGTGCCGCTGATTGATGCGCGTTTCAGGTAGGCTTCACCTCTCAGGTGTGCAATGCCATTTGGAGCCACCTGTCCGGCGGCCCAAAATGGGCCAATTGCGTTGACCATTTGCATTTTTTGCTTGATTAAAGAGTGATATCGAATATTTGNCACCACTAGCCAGAAACCGCGCTTAACTTATTTACTTAAGGAGCAAACCAAAAGGCGGAGTCAAGACATTTTTTTCCTTTAATGCATTGTAAACGTGGCTTGCCGGCTTTACTGTTCCAAGGCATTAAGAAGAGAAAACGTTACCGTTCTGTCTTTACCCATGCTTTGCAGGCGCGGCTGCGCAGAGTCTCAACCGTTTGCCAAACGTCAGCCTATCTCCAGTTTTTCTAGAGTTTTCTCAGTTTTTGGCTATACAAATGCATTGCGCTGTGAAACCTACTTTCCCTACAACTAGGGGATCTCCAGGTGTTCCACCAGTAAATTTTGGCTGGAGCGTGTAGCGGCGCATCACAAACCCCACCTACCCCAAAACACACCCTTAAACCTCGGGCCCCGCTCGCTCAGACCTTGCCGCCTTAAACCGTGCACCGCTAGCATACGTCGATTACTTAACCGGCGGCTCACCCGACGCGCCAAATGGCCAACGCCCGACTCCTCGGACCTCGCTCGCGAGACACTCGTAGTCTGCC
>NW_016193200.1:0-268 GCF_001687245.7 Rhagoletis zephyria | reverse complement strand
CGTAGTCTGCCGTTGATGATCGGTCAAGTTGCGGCAGACTTGGCCGTTTTGTGCGGTTAACCGCTCCTTCACGGTCACAGTGCTCCCCTTAATGCGCGCACTCTCAATGTATTGTCTCTAGTAAAACTTAGGTTCACTTTAACTGGCCCTAGCTCAAAAAGTACTTTGTGGATTTTTAATATGAATAGATAGATACTGCAACTCTCACAACCTATATCTGTTACTTTGCCAAATTTGAGAGCGATTAGTCCAGTCGTCAAAATGCCTA
>NW_016193199.1:0-3320 GCF_001687245.7 Rhagoletis zephyria | reverse complement strand
AGTTATAATACCCTTGTGCACAAGTGCGCTCGGGTATAAAAACACTACATGAGGGGCACCGTATTCTAACACAGAGGAATTCAACATCATCTGTACCTGTGAACACAACTTTTTCAGAGGAAAAGTCGGTCTGAACCAGTGTTGCCGTTTTAGCCCTTTGGTGGCTAAATTTGGCTACCAAATTCTTTTTTTGGCCACAAAAATTTGAAATCGCCCCTAGCCCTTTTTTTAGCCCTTTTCAAAATTTATTCATCATCGATATTAAATTTTTTTTTTATGATTTTCATGAATTTAACTCTTCGCTCATAAAGCGAACGCCTTTCCTTTAAGGCAAGTAAACATATGTCTATGTATGTTCCTTACGTTTCTGGGCCGTTATCTTATCCGTTAACGATTTAACTATACATTAAAATAGGTAAGTTGGCGGCCCTTAATATGCTTTATGTGTTACACAAAATGTCTTTTGTTGAATAAAATATTAATTCTTTTCAGAGTTCATTGTTTTTCTATACCAGTAATTATAGAAAATGTTTGCGTGTATACTTACATATTTATACTAGCAGTACCCCGGTGTGCTTCTCTACACCAAATATTGAAAAACGAATGAAAAGTCCTGGAATTTTTCCACATGAAAATTTATCATTTGTTTTATTTCAAAATTGTTGATTCTTTATTTTAAATCTTAATCCAACAGATTTGGATATACAACATTTTTTGTTTTTCCATCTTGGGTATGAATAAATAAACAATTTGGAATGCCAACTCTTGAACAGGCCACGTATAGCTACCAATTCCAGTAATCTACCACAAATATTTCAAGAGATATACCAGATGAAAATTTTTGTTAGTATGGGTGGTGCCACGCCCCCTTTTCCGAATTCGGGGAAACTTAACACAAACCATCTGCATAATAGCCCGACTATGCCGTATAAATTTGGTTGAAATCTTGCACTTATTCTTTATATATAAGATGTGAGGTGCCACGCCCTCTTTTCCAATACTGCCCATTTTTATCCATGAGTATGGAATTATTTGTTATACCTCTATACCAACTTCCAGTACTCTACCACAAATATTTCAAGAGATATACAACAAAAAAATTTTAGTTAGTATGGAAGGTGCCACACCCCTTTTTACGAATTCGGGCAAACTTCACATAAACCATATGCATGATAGCCTGAATATGCCGTATAAATTTGGTTGAATTCGGTGAAGCCGTTCTCAAGTTATAAGCTCACACCAAAAACGTTCACTTATTTTTATATTTTAGTTAGTATGGGTGGTGCCACGCCCCCTCTTCCGAATTCGGGAAAACTTCGCATAAACCATCTGCATGATAAATCGAATATGCCACATAAATTTGGTTGAATTCGGTGAAGCTGTTCTCAAGTTATGAGGTCACACCAAAAACGTGCACTTATTTTTATATATAAGATGTAGGTAAAAAAATTTAGCTGCCATTTTTAGCCACAACAACGATTTTTAGCTCTTTTTTAGCCCTTTTTTAGCTGGAATTTAGCTACCACTAAAAATGTTTCGCGGCAACACTGGTCTGAACAGCTATTAAAACACCCCCGCCTTTTCTATCTAAGCGATCATTTCTAAATACTTCATACTTACTACACAATACTTTACTATCAAACACATTCGGTTTTAGCCGAGTTTCAGTAAAACCCAAAATTTCATAATCTAAATCAAAAGACTTTAAGTACAGCTCAGGTAATTTTGTATTTAGACCTCTAACATTTTGGTAATAAATATTGNTAAATCAAAAGACTTTAAGTACAGCTCAGTTAATTTTGTATTTAGACCTCTAACATTTTGGTAATAAATATTGAAGAAAAAATTACTTATAAGTTTTTTGATCCTGAGGAGGGAATTTGAACAGTATTTTCATTCCGAGCTCGAGGTTTAAACTCAAACTCACGAACTAAAGCACCATTGGGCCAGAATGAACCATTAACAATATTTTGAAAATGGTCGGCGGAAATATCAATTTTGAAGGAAGATAAGCTTCTTTCGTATGAAAAATTAAATTTTCTAATAGCTATGTGCCGGGGAATAAGCTTTGATGTTATATAAGACTTAACATCTTCTACCGACGTTTTACTAGAAAAGCGCGAAAAAACACAGATTTATTCGCAGGAACTACGATTAATTCTTTCGGTAACGGAGAAGGTCCACTTTGAGATGTAGGTTCAGACACAGCTGTCGTTTTTGCTGCAGCCCTTGTAGTGACACCTGAGGAAGATGCAGCTTGCGATAACTCAACACACGGAGAATTACAACTTATTAATAATAATAATAATAATAAAAATATATTTGCGCTTGCACATATGTTAGTGTTTGGCCGAGCTTCTCCTCCGATTTGTGGCGTGCGCCTTGATGTTGTCACACAAAGTGGAGGGACCTACAGTTTTACGCCGACTCCCAACGGCCATTGTATTTTTATGAGAAGCTGTTTTTCATGGCAGAAATACACTCGGAGGTTTGCCATTGCCTGCCGAGGGGCGACCGCTGTTGAGAAAAAACCTTTTTTCTAAATTTTTTGCGATGTTGCTTTGACCAGGTATGAACCCAGGCGCTGCGGAGTGGAAGCGCGCACTGCTTACCACTACACCACAGCGGCCTTAATTCCCTATTTAAGCCGGGAGTAGGCAAAGAATCAATTGGCGGAGTGTCAATGTCTAAAGCAATGGGATTAGGAACAATGCTGTCTCCTCCATGCTTCCGCTTTTCTGAAGCTTGTTTAAGCTTGGATGATGGAGAGGATGAAGATTCAATGCACTTAAAGTCTTTAAATGCATCTTTATATCGCTTAAACTTTTCGTTTAGAAGTTTTAACTCCTTACCCAACTCCTGGAAGCCACTTCTGGCGCTCGTAAACATTTTACAAAGCTCAACTTCGGTTGATCTGCACTTGGGGCAAGACCAACGAACACCTTTGTTATCGGTTATGATATCGGCGACCCTACCATTGAGACCAGCACATTTTACGTGAGCTAAGTTATCACACAATCAACACGCAACGCGACACTCTAAGTCGTTTTTATACCCGAGCGCACTTGTGCACAAGGGTATATTAATTTTGTTCACATAACGGTTGTTTGTAACAGCCAAAACGAATCGAGATAGATATAGACAAATGTATACATAAACAAGTAAGAGCAGCGCTGTCTTCGGCTAAGCCGAAGGCTTCATACCTTTCATGAACATCTGCAAATTTTACTTTGACAGATTACTGCTTTTGAATACATCTGCATACATCGATAGAGGAGTTACATACCTATATAAAAAATCGCATCTGAACAATCAGAGGT
>NW_016193198.1:0-3320 GCF_001687245.7 Rhagoletis zephyria | reverse complement strand
GTGCATGGTATGGCAACTTTGCGGGCATTTCTTAGGTGAAAATAAAGCGTTATGAATTACAGAGAATTAGAGGATAATTACGATTGTCAAACGATAAAATTATCGAAAACAACAATTATGATAATATACAGAGATATCGATAAGCGATAAGACGTTCGCAAAGCCAGAAATGTCTATGAATGTCGGTTGTAATAAAGTTATCGATAATGATAGTAATACAGATCCAATTTTTGGACATGCGAAAAACGATGAGTAAGAAAATAAAATCGATAAATATTAATCTATAAAGTTATCGACAACGACATATATGCATAGATATTGTGAATATGACAAGCGTTGAATAAGACTATAAGAACGCTAGCGATGTCGATAAATATCGATAATAATAAAAATAACGATAACGTTATCGGCAACAACGGTAATAAGAACTAACAAATCGGTAATAACGTTATTATTATTATTATTATTATTATTATAACGATAGTTACAAACAATAGGATATGTATGTACATACATATATAGTAGAAAGGGGTTTTACATCAAAATTTCAGAAACACTCACTTCGTTTCTTATGCACTAAAATTACTAGATTTATCGTTATCGACCTCATAATCGTTGTTATCGTTATCATTAAAATTATCGATATTGCCTTCGATAATCGATTTTGTTTTTTGTAATCGCATTCTTACAAGATTTTGATTATTTATGTCAACCTCAGCAGTGTTCGGCATTTTTTCATATTCACGATATTATAGGGTCAAAATTGTTGTAAAATCAGGCAATAATGAAAATACATACTTTTGTAGATATAAAGCACCGTTACTTATCGTTATTAAATCGTAAATAGTTAAATGCATTTGATGAATATACATTTGCTCTACACTCAGCAGAGTCCAATTTACTTTAAGGCGTTTACTTTCACCTACTTAGATATTTATATATGGTACCCCCATTTCAAGGTGATATTGTTTGGCACTCATGTTTATTTATTTATTTTAAAGAATTTGAAAATAAAATACAGTTCATCCTCGAACGAAACCCATATGAACCCAAAACTAAAACTTTGTAGAAAACAACAACAAAAAATGTACCACATTTTCACCCAAAATTCAAACTTTTTTCTCAGAAGTGTTAGATTAGAATGTGGTAGTTTCAAGTGGCTAAAAATTACCCTTGATTTTTTAGAATTTTTTTTTCGCCGGGTGTTGCGGGTATATGTAAAAATAAATTGTGTTTAATCGTTACATGGAAGCTAATGCGGCAAACATTCTAATTGATTAATTCTAAAAAATCAATTGTAATTTTTAGCCACTTAAAAATTCTAACGCTTCTGAGAAAAAAGTTTGAAATTTGGGTGAAAATTGGTTGAATGTTTTTGTAGTGGCAAACAATATCACTTTAAAATGGGTGGCTATAGATGTGTCCAATAGTGTGCATATTGTGCCTATACATGTTTTGTGTATGTTTGTATGTATATTTACCAAATACTTATGTATATGTAAGTATGTATGTATGCGCATAGTACGTAGGTACTAAATATACATATAAGCCATACCTACAAAGCTACTTAAAATGTTTGCATGCACTCAATGCCAGATGGTTGCATGGTCGCATACCACAAAATCGACCACTGGCATTAGTGCACCAATAAACACATTAAAATGCACATATGTATGTATTTGTAAACAATGTTTTGCACATGACCTGACCGCAAGGGGGAAAAAAGCTTACGAAAAACGTTCGACGAATAAACGGAAAATCGATTGTGTGCCACATTGTTATGGAGCAATAAAAGCAAACGCAAAGCTAATAAAGCACTTAGATACATATTTACATATGGGAGGTTCCATGGGAAACTGAACCACAAACGTGTGGATAAGACATTTGTAAAAATCTTGAATCAAACAAAACATAACAGGCGTGGACTCGCCCATTATCTATATATTTAGCCTTGTGGTCAGCTGGTTAAGTTAAGTGACATTTTGACCAGTTTTGCTTTTTTTTTGTTTTGTTTATTTAATGTTTATAGTCTTTTTTATAAAAGACTAGCACCAAAAATAACCACAACCACATAAATCCACATTTCAAACTTTGGGCAAAAATTTAAAAAATTCAACCTACACCCAAAATTTGAAACTTTTTGTTCAGAATATTTTGAATATATGCCCATCAAATTTATGTATGTAAAAGTGAAAATTTAAAGACGCTAGGAAATCGCGTTGGTATTTAATAATTTTTTTTTCGCTGACAATGCTAGACATTTTCTTTTATATAAAAGGCACTATCCTAAGAAAAAACGTGAGTGAATTGCGTCCCTACTTGGCTTCTTATATTTTTTAATAAATAATCTTTATATCAGGACCACACTAAAAGCTTCTTTTCGTATAATCAAATCGTACGCGTCCCACCCGTGATAAAGGTTGTCCCACCCGTGACAGAGGAATGTCGGATTTTTTTATAATAAAGCAATAATTTTTGTAGTAGTTTTTGCTTTGGTTGTATTCGTGGTTCTTTGTTTTATTGTAAGACATCAAATTCACACAGAAAAGTGAAATAAAGTCGCAGAGTCTCCGTGAAATATATCTGCTCCAAAAACTAGGTTCGTTTTTGTCGTATTTTGTAAGNTTAAACAAGGAAGAACATTTTTTCTTTTTAAATGTCCCACCCGTAACGGTGGAATCACCCATATGTACATTATCAAAACATGGTTGAGTGTGGGTGTGAGTTAGTGCATTTATGATACACTTTCATATGTATGTATGTACTTAGGTACCATGTTATTATTGTAGTCGCTGCATATTGATGAGCTTCCATTTACCCAATGGCGTTCAACTTACTTACATTCCTACCTACCTGCTTATTGTACATACATACATATGTATATGTGTATGTTCTAATTCAAACCCACACACATACATACATACTTTGTTATCCAACGTCCTACTTAATATTCGTAAATGCAAAAGTTTAGTGTATGAATGTATGTTCAAGCATTTCTGTATGTACGCAAGTATCTGCTAAGCCATCACTCTTTATTACCTGTAAATTCTATTCGTGTTACCAAGCGCTGTAACAGATATACTATTTTTAGTATGAAAATGTTCTAAAGGAATAAAGAAAAAACAAATGAAAATGGGGAAAAGTTTCGGTTAGTGCGCGGCTATGCGAGAAAATCAATAATTTTCATACAAACAGCTGATTTAAATATTCATATAAGCAGGTACAACACAGGACGTGAACAGCCGGTGTGCCATGAATGGATTGATATACATACATACATATGTATGTATGTATGTACACGCGCACAGATAACTACATAC
>NW_016193197.1:0-3320 GCF_001687245.7 Rhagoletis zephyria | reverse complement strand
TGTATGCCTTCATTTCCATAGTTTACACGTATTGATGGTATATCTTCTGTATACATTTGAACTCGTCTAAAATTTGACCAGTTTTAAATATACACATATTCTGAATATAAACCAATTCGGAGCACAGATGCCGATTTTTTAATTATATAGACCCACGCGCCACATTTGTTCGTTCTTACAAACAAACCTCCCGTCAAATTTCTTTTTTGGTACATTTATTTGGGGATTATGGGGCTTCTGGGTATACAGTTAAAGTTTTACATGTATACGAAATCCCGCATCTGGGCAACCGAAATTGCGAAATTTGGCAACCAAGATACACAACAGCCGGTTATACGTACCGGAATGACTCGGGCTGAGGTTACGGCATTCGAACCGTGACGAAAACTACATAACAAAGTTGTATTAGATATAAACGTTATACTAAAAAGTCATATAAACATGGGATTTAGTAAACTGAATGCATAGTTTGTCACGTTTAAGCTTTTTTGTTATTGTTTGGTCATTTTAAACGTGCCTGTTTTCTTTATATTGTTATTTAAAACGCCCTGCCAAATATTACAAAGGATATTTTAACATTTTGACAGTATATTTCGCCAGCAGGGAAAAAGGCGTTTTCTCTTGCAAGTATGCACAATGGCAATAGCTTGCCTGAACTAAGGACTGCGCAGGTCTGATAAGTAGCATAACGTTGCAACCTATGCTATCGTTTGCATCATAATCATCTCGATTAGTAAACATGGCTTCCGCCGTTGCCGACATTGCTTCCGCGGACCACCGCACCTAGTTACATCAACTTCACCATAGCCTGTTGGGAAGGCTTCGCAGAAGTTACCGAAAGCAATTTCACGCTCTTTCCACAGAGTCGTACGTATTGGCGAACGTCAGCTCCGCATGCTGGTCACTACTGGCATAAATTGGCCCCAACTTTCCAGCTGAAGCGCCTATATGGGCAACTGAGCGGGACCATCTACCCCAGGTTGATCCCAGTAATACCCGCATCAGGAACCTCATTTCGGAGACTCGGAAACTGGTAAACCAGCATAAGCGGAAAAAGTGGGAGAATCATCAGAAGATCTGCAACTTCAGCTCTTGCGTGAGTAAGTTTTGGTCAAACGTAAGGTACCAGCNAATTTCGGAGACTCGGAAACTGGTAAACCAGCATAAGCGGAAAAAGTGGGAGAATCATCAGAAGATCTTCAACTTCAGCTCTTGCGTGAGTAAGTTTTGGTCAAACGTAAGGTACCAGCCCAACCCGATGAAGCGTATTGGCGGAGGGAAAATTTCTTTCGGTATCGCAATGCGCGTGGCGGAAGTTTACTGTACCTCCTTCTGAGGATAGATCCAAACAAAAAGGGATGAGAAAGCTGCACACACTAAAAAAAAAGTAAGTGCGCCTGGGCCACACTGGAGATACGAATACCTTTTTTCTCATAACCAATATACATAAATATGTACATACATACATTCATCNTGGATAGATCCAAACAAAAAGGGATGAGAACGCTGCACACACTAAAAAAAAAGTAAGTGCGCCTGGGCCACACTGGAGAAGTGAAACTTACGATACGAATACCTTTTTTCTCATAACCAATATACATAAATATGTACATACATTCATTCATCTGCTTTTGCTTAAGGTTATATTTTTTGTCTTTTTTCTACCTAGATCCCTACCTCTACTACTGTTCGTTGAAATTACAGTTATCTTATTCTGATTTCCTTCATCGTCATTTTTACCTTTATACTCAATCCATAACAAAATCGATAGTAACATCAAACAAAATATAGCAAAANACCTTTTTTCTCATAACCAATATACATAAATATGTACATACATTCATTCATCTGCTTTTGCTTAAGGTTATATTTTTTGTCTTTTTTCGACCTAGATCCCTACCTCTACTACTGTTCGTTGAAATTACATTTATCTTATTCTGATTTCCTTTATCGTCATTTTTACCTTTACACTCAATCCATAACAAAATCGATAGTAACATCAAACAAAATATAGCAAAATCGGTTATAATATTGGTAGAAAAATTGATTAGAAAGTCGATAAAAATATTGATAACAAAATCTATAAAAATATCGATAAATAATCGATAACGGAATTGACAAATATCGATAACAAAATCGATAGTAACATCAAACAAAATATAGCAAAATCGGTTATAATATTGGTAGAAAAATTGATTAGAAAGTCGATAAAAATATTGATAACAAAATCTATAAAAATATCGATAAATAATCGATAACGAAATCGACAAATATCGATAACAAAATTGATAATTATCGATATCAAAATCAATAAATACTGATAACAAAATCGATAAATGTCGACAAAAAAGTCGATAAACATCGATAAAAAATAGCTAAATATCGATAACAAAATCGATAAATATCGATAACAAATTCGATAAATATCGATAACAAAATCGAAAATATCGATAACAAAACCGATAAATGTCGATAACAAAATCGATAAATGTCGCTAACAAAATCGATAAGTATTGATAACAAAATCAATAAATATCGATAAAAAAATCGATAAATATCGATAAAAAAGTCGATAAATATCAATAACAAAATTGATAAATATCGATAAAAAAGTCGGTAAATATCGATAACAAAATCGATAACTAGCGATAAAAAAATCGATAAATATCGATAACAAAATCGATAAAAAAGTCGAAAAATATCGATAAATGTCGACAACAAAATCGATAAATATCGATAACAAAATNTCAAAATCGATAAATATCGATAACAAATTCGATAAATATCGATAACGAAATCGAAAATATCGATAACAAAACCGATAAATGTCGATAACAAAATCGATAAATATCGCTAACAAAATCGATAGGTATTGATAGCAAAATCAATAAATATCGATAAAAAAATCGATAAATATCGATAAAAAAAGTCGATAAATATCAATAACAAAATTGACAAATATCGATAAAAAAGTCGGTAAATATCGATAACAAAATCGATAACTAGCGATAAAAAAATCGATAACAAAATCGATAAAAAGTCGAAAAATATCGATAACAAAATCGATAAATGTCGACAACAAAATCGATAAATATCGATAACAAAATCGATAAATATCGATAGCAAAATCGGTAAATATCGATTACAAGGTCGATAACAAAATCTATAAATATCGATAACAAAACCGATAAGGATGTCGATTATTTCATCGATAAGTCTCGAGAATCCCGAAGATCTCTAAATTTCCAAAATAGTTCCCAGATTGAGTCTCTGTGTCTCTCTCTATGTCCTTTCCTCTTTAATTACCTTTATTTTAATCT
>NW_016193196.1:0-3320 GCF_001687245.7 Rhagoletis zephyria | reverse complement strand
CAGTGGCAAGCTCGGTTGGAAGATGAAGATGAAAATGAAATGAGAGACTCCGGTGATTGAGATCAATTGTCGGTGGTGGTGGTGTTGGTGGCGGACGGAACGAATGGAAAACTACAGTTGTTGGCAAGGCTAGAAGAAGAAAAGACAGCGGATTGAAGAGATAAGTGTTTTATGTGCAGAAAAAATGATGACAGTGATTCAAGAGTGCTGCTGCTGCCGTTGATAAGTTGAGGCAGTTTAACTAACTATCATTAGCTGGTAATCGACGGCCTATTTTCCTATCCTTCTCTCCTTTTCTACTCTCTTTCTCTGATCTCCTGATCATCACCAACAAAAACATCATCAACAGCAGCAGCATCCTCGACTTTACTTTCTTGTGATGGCGGCGCCGCCGCCGTCGCCGCTGCTTTTGTTGTCGCCAGTGTTCAAGTGCACAAAACAGTTGTGCCAGCAACAACAACTGAACTTTAGATAGAGCCCCCGCCGTGTTACGCCGAGTTCTCTCTTCTCTAGAAGACATTTCCTGAGGGGCACTGTCTGTGTTTTAGTTTGTAGAAACAAACAAGTTAGCAAGCAAACGCTCTTTGGTTTTGTCAACTAAAGCAGCAGCAACAGCAAAGGCTACCAGCGAAAGGAAAACGGTGCCAGCGGAACTGCCACGCTGATTTATTCTCCTGCCCTTCTTCATTCACACTAATAAAGCCGAAAATCGATATCGCAATATGTTGGCCACTGAATAACTTTGCCTACTTTATGACTGACATTGTGGAATCAAGCTGCTTTCTGCTGTTGTTACTAAATTATGGAGCCGTTTACTGAAAACGTCCCAAGTTTCACCCTTTGAAAAATGTAGATAGATTTTATAGAAGATGCAATGAACACTTGAAGAAGGAGATTACTGTCTTTTCATCACCTGAAAATGCCTGAACAAGCACCACTTGACGGGAGAACGTTGAAAGCGCTGTACAGCTGTGTCTGACGATTGAACGATCTGTCTGCCATTCCCCGCTGGAGCACCCTCGATCACGAGGGTTTAATTTGGTTTCTCTACCTGTCAGCTGTAATTTTCTAAATCCAAAGTCATCATCGTCTTGAATTGACCATCTCTTCACTTCACTGGCAGATGATGATAATTATTGTTATTGTGTGTTAGCAAGTGAGCACCGGCACGGCACATCACTTAATTTTTGGTAAGTGAACTCTCTTGCTTTCTGTTTTTCTTTTCGCTTTCTTCTTCTCTTCAACTCTATTCAACTCAGTAATTAGCTACAGTGAAAACAAAGAAAAAGAAACCACTAAAAAGTCCCTCTACACATAGAGAAAGCCTTTTTCTTTCTTTCCTTTNTGCTTTCTGTTTTTCTTTTCGCTTTCTTCTTCTCTTCAACTCTATTCAACTCAGTAATTAGCTACAGTGAAAACAAAGAAAAAGAAACCACTAAAAAGTCCCTCTACACATAGAGAAAGCCTTTTTCTTTCTTTCCTTTACTCTGATGCTCATGTCTGCTCGAAACAATCAAATTGCAATCAATCGGACTCACCAGCTCAGCACATTGAGACTCTTCTTCAGTAGACACGCACACAAGCGCACCTGTACACAACCTCTTGTACACGGTGTGTTGAAAATCAGGTATGCTCTCTGATTTTCTGTGTGTGTGTATTTTACGGGGCAAACTCTGTTCTGCTGGACAAGTACATTTGCAGCTTGAATGGTCGAAGTAATGGTGGTGTTCCTGGTGGTGGTAGTGAAGGTTGTGGCCACAAAACTGATGATGATGATGGTAGTGCTGATAACGATGATGATGATAATGCTGGCATCTTTGACTTCTGCTCTTCAAAGCTTCATCTCNTGGTGTTCCTGGTGGTGATAGTGAAGGTTGTGGCCACAAAACTGATGATGATGATGGTAGTGCTGATAACGATGATGATGATAATGCTGGCATCTTTGACTTCTGCTCTTCAAAGCTTCATCTCACACCACATCGTACAAAACTTCGGCTGTGTTGATGGCGATGGTGATGGTAGTGGTGGCGGTGGTGGTGGTGATCACCTGGCCACGAAGTCATCACCAGCATCATCACCACTACCACTACTGCTGCTGTGACAACAACCGATTGAGCGGGGTGACGAGATGAGAAAGAGAAAGAGCGAGACTGTGGGGATGATCGTCACTGCAGGACTGTTGGCCTTCAAAGCACACAGACAGACACAGACAATCAATAAGTTTCGGGTGGTGATGTGGCCGTCAACCGTTCAGGTATCATCATCATCGCCGTCGTCGCCGCCGCTGCCGGCACATGTCATCGCATTCAGCTACAGCTGCTGCTGCTGATGTTGTTGTGGTTCCAAAGACAGTGCACACCAAAGACAAACAGTGCAGGCGAGCACATGTGGCCACTCTTTTTCTCTTCATTCGTTCATTCATTCATTCCCAGTGTGTGTTTGGCAGGCAGGCAAGCTGACTGGCTGACACAAACTGGATTGCCATTCCATGGCCAATTTAGCCTTCTCTTTCTCTTCAACTTCTTCACCTTTTCTTCTGCTATATACGCCAGACGGACACAGTCGCACACCAATCAATATCGCAAATTAAATTGTGTAGAGCTAGGTGTGTGTGTTTATACAGGCCAGGTTGATTGATTTTCCACTTTTGATAGCTGTGTGTATAAGTGAAAGAGAGTGTACAGTACACACTCTTAAATGCACACAAATGATTCTGTTTTGTTTTTATGAGCACATAAATAGCCTTTCGTTAGTGGGAAGGGAGATGGCAGTAAAGATAGCCAGGAGTTTCCATTAGCATAATTTTTGTTCTTTTTTGTTTTTGATTTTGTTTTCACTTTAACTTACTTTCATTTACCACCACCACCACCACAATCATTTCATCGAACATAATTGGAGGCACTGTGGAGGTCCTTTCGGTGCAAGTGTGTTTGTGGTCAATTCTGAGGATGGAAAAGGAGGAAAGAAAGTCAGTGTACTAAGGTGGTGGTGGTGGCGGCAGACTTCCCCACTTCTGTTCCCTTCTCTAGCTCATAATCACCACGCCGGGAGAATCTCGCTGCCTCCTCGTAATTGCACATCAAAAGTGTCTGCCTGTGTGTGCGACTGTGTTTTGCCTGCAGTTTGGAAGTTGCAGTTGTTTTTCAGCAGGATTGATTCCAGTCGTAGATACCACTCAAGCGCATTTGACAGTGTGCTGCGACGATCACAGTACGGCAAAAAAGACAATTGACTGACTATCGATCTGAAGGGAAAGTTGAAAGAAAGGAAGGGGAGGGAGTTGTGTGTGTGTGACTAATTGGTCACACTAATTTTCACGC
>NW_016193195.1:0-3320 GCF_001687245.7 Rhagoletis zephyria | reverse complement strand
AATTGTTGAATATAATTGTTATAAAGGCCATAAAAATAACAAAAACTAAAAAAATTATTGAAAAGATTCGGTGCATTGTAGAATAACAATATGGAAATCAGTTAAANTAAAAATTGTTGAATATAATTGTTACAAAGGCCATAAAAATAACAAAAACTAAAAAAATTATTGAAAAGATTCGGTGCATTGTAGAATAACAATATGGAAATCAGTTAAATAGAAAAATTCTATAGAATAGAAAAAAAATTGAATTTTTGGTTGCACCAGGACGAATAAGTATTGAAAATGTCCTTTAAAATTTGATCCTTGAATATCCTTGGAAATTTCCAATATTTATTTTTGAAAAAAATATATGTCAAGGACTAATATGATAGCTACCACATTCTCGCATTTCTTCCTTCTGACTTGATTATTTTAGATAAAAAAAATTTCACACTTCTCTTTATAAGATATTGATAGTTACAATATACATAAATGAAGACATTGGAATCATTATTATGCAACCATAAATGCCATCTAAAAGAACAAACTGACCGTATGATGTACGGTTTAAATACTTGAATTGTTTTGTATACAAGGGCGTAGCCAGCCTTTCACCTAGGGGGGGAGGAGTTTATATAGAGGGAAAAATATTTTTAATTACATTTTAATTTTTCTTTGTGTATTTAAATAAAAATTTTCGGGTTTAAGAAAGTTTTCTGGTATGCTTTACAACGATACCAATTTTTTAAAAATCGGTTTGTAATTTTTTTAATATTTTTTTTATAAAAAAGTTATTATTTGCTTTTAAGTGTGTTTTCTAACTTTTATACACGAAGTATACAAATATGCATACCAAAAGAAAGGGGGTTTAATCGCCTTTACAACGATACCAAATTTTTAAAAATCGGTTAGTAATTTTTTGTTAATTTTTTTTTATGGAAAAACGGTATTTTTTCCGTTTAAGTGATTTTCTCAAATTTTTATATACGAAGTACACAAATACGCATATCAGAAGAAATAGGGTTGATTTCGTTTATAACGATATCAAGTTTTTAAAAATCGGTTAGTAATTTTTTTGTTTAAAAAATGTTTTTTTATAAAAAAAGGTATATTTTCCTTTTAAATGCTTTTTCTCAATTTCTTACATACGAAGTGTACAAATGTGCATAACAGAAGAAAGGGGGTTTAATCACGTTTACGATACCAATTTTTTAAAAATCAGTTCAAAATTGTTTGACATATAAGGTTTTTAATTTTTTGAAGACCCGACCTTTGACCGAAGGGCCATATCTCGATTTCGGATGCTAACTTCGAAAAACGGAGAAATTGCTTTTTTTCTATGACTCAATCTCTTAAAAAAATTTGGTTTGGTCCAATACCCAGCCGAATGCTGTACAGTGTAATGGTTCCAGTATCTTCATTTATGTATGTATATTGTAACTATCAGTATCTCATATAGAGAGAGGTGTAAATTGTTTTTCATCTAAAACTAATAAAGCTAAAAGGACGAAATTCGAGGATGTGGTAGTTTACATATTAGTCCTTGACATATATTTTTTTCAAAACTAAGTATTGGAAATTTCTAAGGATAACCAAGGATAAAGTTTTAAAAGGACATTTTCAACATTCATTCGTCCTGGTGCACCAAAATTTTTTTTTTTAAATTCTACAGAATTTTTCCTTTTAATTGATACCCAAATTGCTACTCTAAAATGCACCAAATCTTTTAAAAATTTTTTTTCAAAGTCGTTTAAAAAAAATCCCGACGTTAGAGAGAAAAATGAAAAACGCAGTTTTACTATATTTGGCTCCTAGTTTTGTGAGTATGGTTCTTGTAGCACGGCGTTATTCATAGTGTGCAAAAATTNTCTACAGAATTTTTCCTTTTAATTGATACCCAAATTGCTACTCTAAAATGTACCAAATCTTTAAAAAATTTTTTTTCAAAGTCGTTTAAAAAAAATCCCGACGTTAGAGAGAAAAATGAAAAACGCAGTTTTACTATATTTGGCTCCTAGTTTTGTGAGTATGGTTCTTGTAGCACGGCGTTATTCATAGTGTGCAAAAATTCTTTTCTTCCAGCCAAAAATACAAAATGGGGCATTTGTGAACAAAAAAGAATCAAAGTATCAAATCTTAAAATTTAGCAAAAAAAGTATCAAAAATGATACAATTGTGAATGTAAGACTAAAACGATGAAAAAATACTATACTTTAAAAAACGAAAAATTCGCTTTTATAATAATGTGNGTACATGCACTTCTCAACTGCCATGCAATAAAACTTTCTTAAGTTTTAATTTGATGGCAGTTCAAAGTATCCTCGGCCTAGTCTGATGCATCCTCCGGACACTGCTTCCGGAGTCTTCTGCGGACTCTGCATGGCTTACAACCATGCGGAGGTGGTAATAGTTGATTACCATTGGCCACAGTGCCTACCCACTACTATTCAATGTGAACTAAAAATAAAAAAAAATGTATTCAAATAAAGATCTCGATTAAGAGGAATAGGAAGTTCCCTAACTTGATTTAATTAAACTTTTAAAACCAGCCTAAAATAGGATTAAAGTAATTGACAATAAAATTTATTTAGCCGGAAAACAAAGCGTGACTTATTCGAAAAATGGCAATAAAAAAAAACGGTTCCCTATTTTCAGATTAATAAAAACTGGATAAACAGGTTTTATTTTATATATTTCCCCTACAGTAACACTTACGGTAATTCAGAAATCATGACCAAAATTACAATATGACTGCTAAAAATAGATAGAAAATTAATTTAGGAATCAATAAAGCAAAATAAGTTCGAAGTATTGAATTACATGTAAAACAGAAAACGGAGTGAAAAATTCACACTTAATAGGGTTCACCGATCTAATCACGATTTGATCGACAAAGCAACAGTCCTTTGTCGGGAAAAACTCGAGCATGTAGAACCGAATTTCTTGGGAATGGGAATAAACCATCCGCTGAACCAGACCGAATACATATACAAATATAGGCTATCCTAGACAGGTCATTCATCGATAATCAATCAACTAAAGTGACTTTTTCCAAAAATGTCTACGTTATATCTATGCAGCATTTTATATAGAATTTTTCGTTTAATCAAGGCTCGTCATACTTACGTAAAATAAAGGACATTTTTTCAAAATGATTTGGGAATACGCACATACACCTTGTATAATAAAAGTACCTTACCCATATAGTAATTTAAATCAAATATTTACCAGTTAATTATATTATTTAATTGTACAAGTTTCCCTGCTGTAGCGAAAACTGAAGCCAAATCCTTTTCAAGGACTTCGCCATCCTTAGCTGCCAATATGCGTTTACCATA
>NW_016193194.1:0-3321 GCF_001687245.7 Rhagoletis zephyria | reverse complement strand
CATTGCTGTTGTCGTTTGTGCTTTGGCTTTGTGCTGTATGTTTACCAACATTGTTGTTGTTGTTTTTCTTCTAAATTTTTACTACAACTATTTGTTTATGACGCTCAGCTAAAGTTCGCGTGTTGTGTAGTTTTGTTGTCTGCCAACTGTCAACATAACTCACTGGACAGCAGTGGACATACGGACGGGAGAGAGTTTGGCGTTGTAAGAATGTTGAGTGGACTGTATGAGGAATACCTGAAAATTAAACTCAACAAATTCCAGCTGAATGTATGTAAACGATTGTCAATGCCAAAGCGATACAGTAACTGAAAGGATCATTATTTCAAACTTATCGAAAAATATATCGATATATTTATAGACGATAACAATAGTGTTACATTTGCTGACAATTTCAAAACTTCCCGGTAACGATGTCGATAAACATCCCAATGTTAATGAAAACTTATCGATAATTCTATCGACAAGCACTTTCTTAAATAATAATATCTTTAAGCGTACTGATAAGTGTCAGTAAATATATCGTTAACGAAATCACTAAAAATATCGATAACCATGTCAATAAATTTATCAATGGTGTTATCGATAACATTAGATTATTACACACTGTTCCATAATTAAAGAAAGCCGGGTATAGATTTATTATTTCAGTGCTACAGATCGGAATAGGACTGCGAATAAATCATCGGAATACTTTAGGTATTGCATTACATGTAAACCATGTACTGGAGGGAAGCACGAGGGCTTTTTAAAAAATGTTATAATTGAAATTTAATTTAATTAACAAAAAAAAATGCATGTACTGTAATATGGTTTCCGTTATCAGTATTGCTATAGTTATCGGCATCAAGTTTTATAAGAAAATTTTATCGATAAAAATATCGAAAAATCTCTGTAAAAATTTAGATAAGAATACTGATATCGAGTGTTTCATGGGGTGTGTGACAATTTTCGCAAACTTTATAAGGAAGTTATATCGATAACAATATCAATTAATCTCTGTAACAACAATAATACCAATATTGAAAAATATTTATCGATAAGTACATAAATATTTAACACTACTATAATATCGATAAATATAACGATATAACGATGGAGGATGAAATTCTAAGACAAAAACAAAAAAAAAATCGAAAGAATCGATATACTCACGAGCCTATGGCCAAATAGTATAGTAAAGCTGCGTTTTTAGTTTTTCACTCTGACGTGAGGATTTTTTTCAAAAGGAGTTTGAAATTCAAAAAATATGATTATTTCAAAAAGTTATTTTAAAAGTCAGTGCAATGTAGAATAATAATATGGGTACCAAATTAAAGAGAAATTCTGTAGAATTAAAAATAATAAAGTTTTTTTTTATGTTCAACAAATTTATTGAGCTTATTAGACCATAAATACAACAAACAAATAATTTTTTTCTACAAGGACGAATAGGTATTGAAAATGCGCTTTAATAAATTGTATCTTTTAAAGTTAATAAAGTTTGCAGGACGACATTCGATGATGTGGTCGTGTGTATATTAGTTCTCAAACAATATTTTATTCAAAAATAGATAATGCAAATTTTCAAAGAAAAAATGTTTAAAGGACATTTTCCACACCCATTCGTTCTTATGCACCAAAAAAATGTATTCTATTATAGTTCTTAGGAATTGTTTCTTATATCTGATACCCCTATTTTTAAATTTCAAAGTCCTTTTTACAGAATCCTGACATCAGAGTGAAAAACTAATTACGCAGTTTTACTATAATCGGCGCATAGTTTCGCGAATATATTCATTTTTTTGCGTGTAAAATTTACTGTAGCGCGGTGTAATATGCGGAAGAAAAATATTTGTCGATATTTGATATCCATTTATTTTGATAACTGCATGGAGGATGAAATTCGAAGAACTGAATATCCGGAAGAAAAGTTCATTGATTTTTAGAGGCCTTTTGCTTGAAACTTGTAGTCTATAATCGTAAGTGGCGAGGTCCTTAAAACCACAGGGAGTCGACTAGCCAGCGATCAACTACCTCTCTGTGAGCAGCACAAACACAATAACTTATTATTTGATGTTGCAGAGAAATTCTCAACACATTGTGCTTTTATTTTTTCGCTCTTTTAATAATCTTGGCAATTTTTAAGGTTTCCGTCTAAATAATAGCCTTGAAATACACGAGCTTATCATTCTTATTTGCATGTCCCAATGTACATACTGACAAGTGAAAAGACAAAAAATAAAATTAAAATTATTGTATGTGTATATTTATATGTATAGATATACTAAATCATATACCCACATCAGCCACTTTCATTTCATGGCGCAGACAAATGTTTTCGCACACATTTTCTATTATTTTCGCATTTAATTTTATGTTGACTCATCGCGATTTATGAGGTTCGGCAATGACATGCATAATTTAGGCGGGAATGTCATGGCATGTATACATATATACATACAAACAAACTTAGTGTAGGAGCCGCATGTAAAGTGTGAGAAACTTATTTTGAATTAAATTGCGATACATAAACAACCACAGGAGTATGTATAGCTAAGTAAATAAATATTTGCACAAATAGGCATGTACATTGTACATATGTATATACAAATTCGCAAAAAACTTTAAATACCCAGTAAAAATTTATACCATTCAAAGGTTAAACTTTTATCTTTCCTGTGTGAGCAACTGATTACTCCGCAAATTTCCGACGCCCGTGCATTTTATACTCCATTTTAGTATTGCATGCATGAGCCCCGCAACGTCTATTCATTTGCTCGTTTATTACTCCAAAAGGTACCAATAAGCGAGGAATCCATACAATTTGTTTAAAAACTAAAAAAAATTTCTTCATTGATCGCTTATGGCTACAAATTGATGAACAAGTTATTGCTCGATTTTCGTATTAATCCATAAATTTTTTACTGAGTAGATAAAAAGTTGACACATAAATGTTGAACGCTTTGAGCAAAGAAGAGGCAAAGTTGGAGGCGGAAATGAGAACAACAAAAGCAAAGTCAATGCTCTATATTGTCAGTAAACCATTGCCGATTACGCCAACTTTCTAAAACAACAAGTAGAAAATTAAGAGTAACAGTAGTAATTAAACTTACAACAACCACAACCATTATATAAACTACAACAACAGCAACATCATCAGTCGCATGAGCATCAACATCAGCATCATTAAGCGTTCGTAATTTGCAACGCTTCGGTTATTTATAAATTATACAATCCGACTACAACACAGCAGCCGTGGCAACAACACAGGAAAACAACAAAAAGGAAAAACTACACTGGTCTACAAGGGTTTTGCGAATAAGACGGGACCTGGTGTTT
>NW_016193193.1:0-3321 GCF_001687245.7 Rhagoletis zephyria | reverse complement strand
GTGGGGCAGACCGGAGTCTCCCGGTGCTACTCGGCTTTCACATAATACAAGTCGTGTGTGCGCAGATAGCAAACTGTTGTGACTCTCTGTTGGTAGCTCTTTCGACGCTGTGCACCACTGCTTTATAAATATATGTATGTACATACATATTTCTACAAATACAAATACAAATATTTATGTTTTTAAACGTATTTACTTCATTATTTATAACCGAAATGCTCAAATGAAAGGCTGCATGGAGCGGGGGAAAATTGAGCGCAAAAATGAATAAAATCCATACTAATGGTAAGGGAAAGCAGGCTTGCGCCACACTCTGAATTAGGTTGCCCTGTAGTACTAAACGCTTTAGTACATGTTCTTATACATATGTATATGTATTGATAAATACCAAAGATTTGCGAATTAATCAATAGCGCTTGAGTTCATGGCAAAACGTTTTGTGGTTAGTCGAAAAATGTGCAAAATAAGTGATAAGACATATGTATATCGCACTTCGTCTTCAAAAGAGGCACAACTCAAAATTTGTGATTTTTGAAATTATGCTCTAAAAATATACACAGAGCTTTTATTTACCTTTCAGCAAAAGCTGGAGCAAATTTGTGTTATAATTTGTTAAAACACCTAAGGTAAAGTCTCCCTTACCTCTACGATTTTCTGACAAACGTATCATTTTGAGTTGTGCCCCTTTTAAAGACGGCATGCGCTTTCTGCAACCTAAAATAGTGAAGAATTGAAATTTTATGGCCGATTAAGCGGCAATGCATCATAGCAAAATGACTAATTTTTGGATTTTAACTTTCAGTGCCAAAATCGTGCAATGATAAAATGGTTGAGCCTCATCCCAGCCACTAAGTACCTCTATTGGCCTAGTTAATTTAAAATTCCCACACTCAATGTGCTAATCTGTTGACTTGTACGTATTGGCCGTTATTAAAGCGCTAACATATTTACATACTAATGTACGTACGTAAGTGGCAGCCGCATAATTACGCTGCACTGCTGCCACATCACTCTAAATACGCCGTGACATGCCATTTTAATTAAATGCGACCGAAATGCACAAACTGTCAATCGCACACATGCATTGAAATTTACATANTAAGCAATAAAATGTATTTCTTATGAGTTCTCGATTATATTACTGCTAACTATGTTATCAGCATTCTAATTTATTCAAAAAGTTCCAAAAATTTCATATTAAAACACATTCCTTTCTCGATACTCGGTAATGCAAAATTGAATGCCCACTTTTCTTAGGACATCGCCCTGGGGAAAAAAACCCTCTTTCGAATGTGAAAAGGGTTGTTTTGCTGATTATTTTTTCAATTACTATACATCACTTTCCCACTTTCCCACTGGGTGCTTGCTGATTTGCTCATTTTCATAGCAGATTTTCTATGCAGCAACACAGCTAAGAGATTTTCGACTGCACTTGGTCACTTAACAGCGCGGTGTGTTCCTGCTGCCTCATTGCGGCCACCTAATTATTTGACTTGTGTGCATACGTACAAACCTACATATAATATTACTGATGCGCTTGTACCCTACAGGGAAACCACGTACTAGATCTCAATGGCCATAAACGAACCAGTCCGATAGTAACTAGATCCACACCAGTTCAGGAGCAGCGAAATGTGTAACTTAAAAAAAAAAAACTACTTTATTTTGGGCCTCGCAATGGGTATTTATGGCCTCAGAGTGAACTCTTTTCAGTGATGCCCGCTTAACCTAACCTACATGTATTACTTTGCAAAACTACATATCGTTAGTTAAGTGTGCCAAGTTGCTGCTAAGACAACTTTTTCTAACAATTTATATTTTGATGCAATAAGCAAAAAAAAAATAAGAAATGCCTCGTTTTCTGAAAGATCATATTATCTATTTTATATCTAACCATTTCTTATTAGTAATATAAAATTTTCTAAGTCCAGAAAAAACTTTTTATTAAAAATCTATATCTTAAATGATCAATTTAAAACTAGTTCGGAACTAGCGAAAAAGGGATGCAGCGTGGGGCTTGCTTACTTTAAAGAGATATTTGTTTGGCGGTTTCTTCGTTCAAGTACCCTCTCATTCTGCACTTCACAGATGCTTTTTTATAGTTTTGTTATGCAAAAAAAAATTTTGTATCAATATTTTAACATCTTGTGAACTTTTGGGATCACACCTATAAGAGAAAGTACCTCGGCACACTTAGCTACTACAGCCAAAGGTATAATAAACGTGTTTTCAAAGTTCAATTTGAATTATGTACATTCACTCAAACAAATTTGGTTTTAAATTGAAAACACAATTTTTTGAAAATAATTTAAAATCGCACCCACAGGGTATGATTTCATGCATGTGTGTGTGTGAGTTCATTAAATGCACATGCATACATACATATGTACCTACGACTAGCATAACGCAGCTTAACTATATGTTCACACACGGCAACAATCCTACTTAAGTGCACATTGTACGCACTTGAGGCTCAGTTAAACGCACATACATACATAGTGGTCGACTTCGTGCAGAAATACACACAGATTTTGATTAACACACTGCAAAAATCGCCAGTACTCCATGCACGCGTGTAAAGAGTACTCTCTAACGGTCAAGGAGTACTCGGAAACTTGCCGAAATGCACATACAAAAATGTGGTCCAATTAACACCGCGTTGCGCTAGGTAGGGCAGGTTCATATACTCCAGCTCTGCATTGTATCAGAGTAGCACAAAACTACTCCAAAGGGATTACTCCGTAACAATACTAAGCTGATGTAGAGACATCAGTTGGTCCGCTATTGCATTACAAAGGAGTATTTTGCAAGTACTCCAATATAGCAGAAATGAACCAAATGACCCACCGATTTTATCAGGGTATGTATTTACCTATACATGTGTGTAATTGTATGCCTACATATGTGTGTGTGTTTCAGTTAAGGTTGGCATTATTAACCTATGTTCGAGTATTTGCTTATGCTTAAGATTTCACTGCGCGCTGCACACTTAAGTCAACCCCAATAAAAGCTATATCTATATTAGTGCATTTTCAGATATCTAATATAGAAGGGGCAAGCGTCCTGCTCCACAACACATATTGCTCAAACTAGTATTATGAAAATCCACCGCTTTTCATAGCATCCATATAGCCTAAAATTATGAATTGAATTGAATTGAAGTCACCTATCACGTTTAGTTCTTTATGTAATTTTTATTACTTTTTTGTGAAAGTGTAGTCCTTTATCTAACAAAAACCATGTAAATCAAAATTTCAAACTTTGTACGAAATAAGCAAAATTCGACAAAGCTCAAACCAAGATTTTGAGGTTTTTAATTAG
>NW_016193192.1:0-3321 GCF_001687245.7 Rhagoletis zephyria | reverse complement strand
TTGCCCTCGCTATGCCCCTGAAACCCGAAATATACTACAGGGTAGCAACGTTGTAGACTATATGTTAGAATCAGCGGAGAACTGGCATAAAATGTGCGCACACATCTCTGGAATTCTTAAAGATCTAAGGCGATCTGAACAAGCTAGAACCGGTTAAATAACGTAGCGAGCCTGCTGGCCAACCAGCCCCGTGAGGTAATACCTTAAATGGCAGTGCCGCTGGGAGAGTGGTTAGTGGAGAGGTTTTAGTACGCAGGTGTAGCTGTGAGGCTGCAAGTCCTGCATACTACTATGCCGGTATAGTAGTACTCATGAGAGTTCCCTCTTCACGGGCGTCATCCCAGAAAAAAAAATCATTCCGACTGATGTGGTTTAAGTCGAGAAAAGAGTAAATATTTGCAAGCTCAATCAGTCTGCATGGCCTTCTACAGGCTTGAGTGGAACATCAAACACATTTGGCGCCGTGGAAGGACAATATTTTTTGAAAGCAACGAAATCACCATAAGATTCCTAATTATGTACCTTTGTGGAACTTACCCTCAATTTTAATTTTCGAGTGATTAAGCATTTTTGAACTGTAAGAACAGAAAGCTCCAAATATTACGTTTTGCATGTTGAGCCATTCATTCATTCAAAATTGGTGTTGTGGCCATTGGTAAAAGTGCGTATATAAATTGGGATATGCTTCAATCAGAATTTCGCCCTTTTACTAAATAAAAAATATCTACCTAATTTAAAGAGAGGCGACAGAATCCGCTTCCCAACTCCTCTTGTTATTGTTGTTGTTGTAGGGGCGCTACTAAGCCCTGCTTATTTCAGTTTGTCAATCAATCGCTGTCATCAAGCTCAACTAACGGTATGCCTAAGAAACGGGCAGTTTCAACGGGGTCGGACCAAATGGAGAGGAGTGTTAGTTGAGTGGAATTGAGCTGACTAACATATTTAGGTGTAAAGTGGTGGTCTCCACATGCCGGACACTAATTGGGGGTATTGGGGCCAAGTTTGGATAGGTAGCTGTTGAGACGGCTGCAATATCGGGATCGAACTGGGCCAGAGTAAAACGGGTAGTTGAGGCTCTGTGCCTACTATAGGTGGTGATTGGGCTGAAATCATGGTATTCGTAGGTCGGGAGGCATGGTGGATGGTGACCGACTCCCTATGAATACCGTTGGTCCCACGCCGATACGTCGTCGGGTCCAGTGTTTGATCAATGTATGTATGTCTGGACCGTCTCTGTACTTTGTTGACAACTGCGGTTGTGTGTCCGTAGAAGGAAAGCAGTCTTTTAAAGGTAAGCCTATAATTTTGGTGTTGTTGACCATTGTAATTGGTGTGCCATCCACGTGAATGCCTCATTGAAGCCTGACCCCCTTCATCCAGGTGGTGAAGAGGGTCGCCGTTGATTTCTTTGGGGTGAGTGTTAGGCTCCATGCAGTAAAGATGTGAGTAAGCTCTGTGCAGCTGCATGATTGTTGTCTATGGAAAAACTTTTACTTCATACATAATTACTTTACAACAATCACAAACACCTGTCCCACCAGTTCCAACTCCAAACATTTTTTTTTAAATTTCTATGAATACAACATCAACCTAGTTTTTATTGAAAACGAAAGCGTTTTGTTCATATTTTACAACACAAAAAGATCTGTCCTGAAAATAAAGTGTTTTGGCTAAAATCCATCTTTGAATGCACAAGGATAAAATAGAATTATTTTCAGTGTCCCACCAGTCAAATTTATTCAAATGATAGTTACATGGAACTAAGAAATGGCTTGGTATTTTTTTATAATGAATTCTATATATATAAAATAGTTTTTTATCTATGTATGTTAAACAATATCTTTTTCTGTTGTACATTGCCGGACATATATATCTACATTGCCGAAATTCATAATTGAAAACATTCTTGATTAAAATTTCCCACAAGTCACAAAGGAATGGCCCTTGCGTTTTTTACGATATACAAAAAATTATATATATTTTTAAATTATTTTAAATAATTCTTTTATCTATAATTTGTTTTACCATCTTCAACGTTCAGAAAATAGTGAAAAGAAACCAACAAATTTTATCGAAATTTATAATATTAGGAATTAAGTTAAAAAAAAAACTAATTTGCAAACCAAGACCAACCTAATACATCAATTCTTAAAATATGTACACCCGACATAATAATATAGCGCATGTGCTCATACTTTTGGTTTTTGTTTGCTGTGGTGCCAAATGTAGCAACTTTGTGCAGCATGGTAAACTCATTTAAAAGTTTTTGTATGCCACTGAGGCATATGTGGCAAACGTCGAAGTTACTTTTCTCTCATAAAATTTTGCAAGTGTTGCATTTAGAAAATTAATTTAGGTATAATTCAACAACAAGAAAATATTTTAAATTATTTAGCAAACCAATATACTGGAAGGAAAATTAACGGCGAAGGTTTTGATTTTTTTTTTTAATATTTTTTATTTGTTTGAGGAAATTTAATCAGATTAGTATATTTTGTGTTTCGAGCTTTCAACATAAAAAGTAAAATAAAATGTAGTACTGTTCGAAGGCTAAGTTTACTCATATGATAAAGACAATTAGGGTGCTCATAGTTCTATATTATCTACTGTGTTAATTTTGCCACCTTGGTTCCCATACTAATTTGAGATAACACTTTTGGATAAAATTACTCGACTTTGTCTCATGTTTATGTTTTGTGTTAAACTGGCATCTATCGCTGCTTGTACATACATACATGAATTTCGCTTTGGGCGCAGCGCTGCTTGTACATAAGTTTCGCTTTGCGCCTGCCTGAAGCTGGCAAAGGTTCTTTTTTTTTATTTTTGCGCTGTGCTAGCTGAGTATAAAATAAATAATATAAAAAAAAACTTTTTAATATACAACGCTTTTATAAATGGACTAAAAAGTAGAAAATAATACTTCTCAGTCCCATAGAATTTGTTTTGATAACTTTTGATTTTGAAATTTTAGCAAAAGTCATTATAAACAATCTATGAAATTGAAAATGAAAAACGTGGAGCGCATGCAATACAAAGCATTCGATTTAATTGACAATAGTCGAACTACATAACGTAGACCTAAAATTTCTACAGCGAAAGTAGAACTTTGGAATCGATTTTAAGCGGTCGTTATGCATATACCCACATACATACATACATATATTACTTTTCATATCAATTCAAGTGTATTACATGCGCCACACGCTTTTCATTTTCAATTTCATAGATTGTTTATAATGACTTTTGCTAAAATTTCAAAATCAAAAGTTATCAAAACAAATTTTATGGGACTGAGAAGTATTACTACTTTTTAGTCCTGTC
>NW_016193191.1:0-3322 GCF_001687245.7 Rhagoletis zephyria | reverse complement strand
AGTTGGTGGCAAAGCCATGTGGCAAGCCAGCTCCCACTGTTTTTTTTTTTATAAATTCGTCGTTCGGTACGATGAACACGGAGTCACCGCACTCCTGCATAAAAACACGTATGCGGGATTATTATTTTTTCGCTTTCTATATTTCTTTTTTGTTAACATTTTCTTCTGTTCACGATTTCAAAAAAATTTTAAATGCAAACTACCAAAAAGGTTAAAGAAAGTGACAACAAATTTCGAAGTTTTAATTAGCAACTATCAAATATGGATATAAGAAAATTACGTGTCATTACTTGGCACACTGTATACACTGTGGTACCAAGGAACTTAAACTAAATACTTTATATGTAAAGAGTACTTTTAAATGTTGATTACTTATTTTACTCATAATTTTGATTAATCATAAAGCAAACTACTCAAATATTTTCGTTTTTGGCTAATCATCATCTTGATTACTCGAATAATTGAACTTTTGATTATTCATAATTTCCCATTAATCGAATAATTGAGTTATTTAATTTATGATTAATTAAAATTTTGAATAATCAATTAATAGCACAGCCCTAATTACGATGTTTTCAGATACTTGCAGGCTTGGCATTGCCTACCAAGAGGCAGTCGCTATTCGAAAAAAAAAAATAAATTTATCTCATATTTTTATGTTGAGCTGGCAGCGAGCCTTGATTTTCCCAAATTGTAGTAGGTATCGTTTTTGACAACTCGCTTGCAGCGGCCGAAAAACTTCTCCTGCCGACTAAAAAATGTCCTGCAGGATATGTGAAATTAAAGGAGTATTTATGTTTATATTGACATATGGTACACTGTAACTGTTTGTGACATCAAAGGCGAGACAGCTTTTTATTTTATATATTCCCGGAATATCCTGCGGCGTCACTTGTGTTACTTGCGCAGATTATAATAAATTGTATGTAGACACATGTTCATATTTGTCTGTTCGCATATTTCTCGTAATTGGCATTTATTGCCGTGTTATGTACAAATTAATTCAACCGTAAGTTGAGGCAAACAAAGAGAATTCTTGCGTAGTTTTAGTTCATGTACAAATGCATAAATTTGTAAAAATATGTAGTCCCTTTAATCAGGAAATTTCATGTTTGAGTTTTCCCAGATAAACTCCTTACTACTTACGATATACATACACATACAGGGCCGCCAAAAAAATATCTGCATCCTTTATTAAATAAAGCATATATATACATATATAAATATGTATCAAAAGTAGAATATCGCCTATACATACATATCATTGCAATACTTTGTACCATAGTCTCTTTCTCATTCACAGGTCTATTCTGCACGTCATCGAAGATTTTGTAAACGGAAAATTTTATTACCAAAAAATGTTACCAGTTCTTGTCGCCGCGATTCTAGGTTCTTTGGTAATGCAGTTAAAATATTCAGCAATTCAGCTATGAAGAATTGTGCAGATTCTGGCATTGCATATTTCACGGGGCAATACTTTGTTACCAGCTTATGAGATCGTAACAAAATTTACCGGTTAGAATTGTACAGAGAATATGGAAAGGGTTTAAAAATTGACAGGAACTTTATTTACCGGTTACAAAACTTTTTATTTCCAACGCAGAATAGACCTGTCAGTGTTAAAAAAATAGTTAATTCGAAATTTTTTAGTTGTACTCATAGTAGTAAAAATATGCAGCTTCTGCTGACTATAAATAAAGGTGTTGTATAGAATACAATTTGTTAATAAACAGTAAACATATACTTACAGTTAATACATTTTAGGATTATTTGGCTATTTCCCTTTCGTTTATTTAATGTTTCTTATTATCTAACAAAAAAGTTGTTAGTAAAAATTTCAAACTTTTTATTTAGACAATCCGAGTACGCTGTTTTGTAGCCCATTCAATTTTATTTGAATGAAGTGCAAATTTAAGTAACTAGGACTTACTATTGATTTTTGGAAATTGTTTTGTTAAAGGTGTGGCGGTTTTTCTCCGTAGAAAAAACTTTGATTGGAAGAAAATGCGTGAACAAAAAATTAAAAAAATCCGCACTTACCTAGCTACTTCAAACTTGCACTTTATTGTACTAAAATTTACAAACCTCAAAAAAATTCTAAAAAATCTTATTAAGCAGTTTCAAATTTTGATGAAGATTTGTTAAAACTGCGAAAAAAGTAAAAAAGAATCGGCCAAAAACAGCCGATGCCGATTCTTCTGGCCGATTCTAGCCGATGCCGATGCCAACTAATCGGTCGGACTCTAATTGGAGGTGCGCACCACCATTCCTCAAGGACTGGGACCGAGCCCAGTTTCCGCATTATTAATATTTACATACATATTGTCTGCGCTCGACCCTCAATCGCATTTTTACACTCTGGTTTTGGTACCTCGAAATAGTAATGCGTCAATAAAATAAATATATAAATAATATAAATATTATACGAAACGAGAACGCTATCCGCCAAGTGCATCGAGCGTGCTAAGGTACTTTCTCAGCGGCCATTATATCGAAAAAATTACAATAGGGCTCTTCATCCAAATTGATAAACTCTTGTTAAACTAGATAAAATGATAAATTTCAGAGACCCATAATAATATGTATAATAGAAGTATTTTCATAATAATTATCAGCGAGATAAATATTTTTAAGTCTTCAAAGACTTTTATTTTGAGACTTATATTATAAAAGTCTTTTGATAATAATTATGATTGCGAAAAAATTTTGTATATAGTCCTGAACGGGTCCCGAACGCGTTCCAAACCAAGCTCCACCTGGTCTCAAACTACTCTCCAACTAGGCCCGAACGGGTCCCCAACTAATCATAAAATGGTCATGAAAAAGTCCCGTCTTTTAAGACTTAAAAAAACATTTGACTTAAAAAAATTTCATAATTATTATGAAATAACTTTTATAATATAAGTCTTAAAATAACAGTCTTTGTAGACTTGAAAATATTTATCTCTCAGGAGTCTTCAAGGACTTATATTATAAAAGTCCTTTCATAATAATTATAGATGACTCGAAAAATATGTATCTTAATAAAATGATTATTGATTGATTTTTATTCTTTTCTTTTATAATAGTTATGTCTCTAATATATTAATCATTTTGATAAATGAACTATCAACCTTTAAATGGAAATTTATTTAATCAATATTTACCACTGTTTATCAAACGATCTTGGTGAATAAAGGTATAAATATCAGCAAAATTCAACCGTGACAAGTTGCCAGGTGGTCGCTTTTGCTACGAAAATATAAAAAGCAGATGAACACAATGGACGAGGTAATAAGTTAAATAATAAACAATTTTATGCAATTATTTACCAAGGTGCGTT
>NW_016193190.1:0-3322 GCF_001687245.7 Rhagoletis zephyria | reverse complement strand
GTACTTATGCGCCAGTTCGTGTGTAAATATGTAAATACGAGTCCATAAGTGATAAGTGTACAAGTATAAGTGAGGCAGACAATAAAAATGTAAGAAGTAGTTCATTGTCATATTGGCGTCGACCAAAAAACAAACTAAATACGTATGTACATACATATGTATATGAATTGGAATAAAATAAAACTGGCGCTCAAATGTGGGTAAAATTCATATGTTTGCATAGTTAGATTCATAAGTATAAATGACTTAATTGAAATCATCTGTCGCCGGCCGGTCATTGAAAATGTGGCAGATTAAAACCAGAGATTGCTAATGGTAAAGAGCTAAACAATTGAATTGATTAATAAAGTTGTGAAAACAAATATTTAAAGTATAAAAAAAAATATTTTTAAATAAATATGAGTAAATACAAATATATGTATGTGCATATTTATATGCGTGTGTCTGCACATATTTACATGCGATTACTTATAAAAAACATTTTATATTTAAATTAAAACTGATGAGTATTACATGTGTACATATTTACATAATACGTGTTTATTTTTACTCATAAATACAAATATGCATACACTCGTACATATGTATATAAATATATATATATATATGTAAATATGCATAACGCACATTTGCTCATCAGAATTACGCATACTTATTTGTAAACACTGATAAGGCAATGGCAAGTGAAGTAAGTAATTGCTATTAAGCCCACTGTTGTTTGTGCTTTTTTACTTTTGATTTTTTCATTACGTATGTACTTGTTTTGTTGATGCTCTTCGAGCTGCTGACAACAGCTTTCAACTCTTAGCTAACCGCTAAAGTAAGTCATTTAACCGCTGATTGGAAGGTTGAAATAAAGAAGACATACAAATCTACGTAAATACACATGTAAAGATAAGCTGCCTGAGGTAGCTCCCAGATCGTGATGAACACGGGAGCAATACTCCTGATGGGAAAGCATGTGGAGATAGCTGCACCATCAAGTACCCCTAAGCCAAGGTGTTGAGATACCCGGTCTGAATGGCTGAATTGTCAGCGTTTGTATATTGAAAGTCTGGCCGCGAAATTGCCAGAATTTCGGCTCCAAGCAGCGGCCATGAGTTGAGAGAGGCTGAATACTACAAGCAGGTGGTTGGGGAACAAGAGAGCTCCTTGAAAGAGAAGCAATCGGCAAGCACCAAGCCATCGGACATAAAGCAAAAGTCTGAATCTCAAAAGAGAAATCGTTCCACCAACGTCAGCACTACCCCCAAAGAGAGCAAGTGGCTTAAACAGGCTACTTCATCTGTCTTGTAACTCGCTGCTGCAACGCCGATTTAGTGACGTTGCCAAAGCCAGTCTGTTGATGGCCGTACTCGACGAAAACTCGAAGATGCCGGTATCTATGCAACAGCACTGGGTGGAGATCAATGTCAAGCTACCGAGTCTCGTTATGAACTACGTCCTCGCTAACGCGGCGGGTCCTCATCCGGAGTTTGATTCCTCTAGATCCTCTCGAGGAATCAGGGCTATCAGATCTCTGGGCTTCCTGGGGTTGGGTGCGTCGGTAAAATAATCTCAACATTCATCGGCCTTAAACTAAGGCTGATTCCAGCTAAGAACATCCCTCAGAATCCACATGCGCGTATCTGGTTGCTCCCTCTATGGATCAACCAGGCGAGAAACTTCTAAGGTGCGTAAAGCTACAGAAGGAAGCGGAAGGAGCTGCAGCACGGTCATGGCGATATTCAGTACAAACTTATCGAATCAGGGAAAAAATTAGTTTATATACTAGCTATGACAGATTTCAGGAGAGACTTTCAGGTGAAACTATACTGACGGGTCCAAAATGGACTGCGGCTGGGGTCTCTCTCATTCCGACTACCGAACTTTGCTAGCATCTTTCAAATGATAGTACTAAGAAGTGAAAGGGCCTGTAAAGCATTAGAGAAGAGTCTCATAGGGGTGAGCTTTAAGCTCGACGACCGAGTTAATGGATTATCTGGGTTCCCAGCCATATGAACTACACGGAAATGAGTATAATCTGAAGTAAGGACAAAAAAACTGTACACGTGGACTCATCAAAAGGGAACGGCATTTGCAATTCGCACATAGGGCTAATACACGTTGGAAAAACTTTAAACCGGCAAAACTGCGAGGAACATATGACCGCATTATGACAAACGAAAGACAGAAGAACTTCTAAAGAGATCGAGGAAAGATAGAATTATAGATTGGCGAACATGCAGATACGAGAGCTCTTGAAAGTGTGTCATGGATGCTTGTAGCTCTAAGAAATTTCAATGACAATCGGTTTTATTACCCGCCGACTGTAGAAAATCAAACAGAAGGTCGAAAATGTCCCACAAAAGTTCTGAAAAGTCTTTAAATTGAGTAATGGACGCATGTAGTTGTAATTTTGAGGGAAGTAAGGAAACGATCCTACATTATCTTTTGCAAGTGCCAGCATTGGCACGAATAAGGCATGACGCACTCGGGAGTTTTTCCATCCAAAATCTTAGCATTTGTGGTCTATGCACCATTACTAGCTTAAATGTATTCATGAATCATGAAAGCAAAAAAATATCAAGGATTCCAGAGAAATGTTTTCAAAATGAACATGTGCTCAGGCGACGCTTATACCAACCAACCAAGGTGCTACTGGCTTACCGTAAATCGTGTCCACCTTTGATGCCTAGACGAAAATCTAAACATGCATGATGGAGTAAAGAAATTTGAAGGCATAGAAGGGAGGTTAAGAATATGTTTAAGCTGAAAAAATAAGACTACTGAATATGAAAGACTATTGGAGAATGTACAAAACTTAACCATCGGTATACCAGGAAGAAATTCGGAGAGCCAAAAGGGTTCTTAGCAAGACTCCTGCGGAAGCATTTGGTAGGCTTTTAAANACTTATTATGCTTCAGCATCTTCTTTGAAAAGCAAACCATTAGAGGAATGGGAAGATATGCGCACTACATTTCCGCAGCTATAAAAGGAAGCCTGTCTGTACATAACGGTTGTTGGGTCATCTGTCCCTGGATTTTCTCAAAAACAGGTACAACTATATCAAAATCTCGAAACCGCCTTCCACGAAAACACTTGGAAAAGTTGATGTTTTTGGGAAATATAACAAAAAAAAGAGTTCTTTCCTTGAACATATTTTATATTATAAAAATTTCTCTATTAATCTTGTAAATATGTATTCTGTTTTTGAAATCAAATCCTATACAAAAATATTAAAAAAATTATATTGTTAAAATGGATTTTTTTGTGAAAAATAATAAGTTTGAAAAATATGCAAAACAGTCGTTCTATGTACAAGTACTCGATACCTTTCCG
>NW_016193188.1:0-3322 GCF_001687245.7 Rhagoletis zephyria | reverse complement strand
ACGTACACCACTGAGTGTAAGGTATTATTTTCCGCCTTTTTAATTTTTTTCGGTATATCATCGGCATTTAAATTCGCATCTTAAAGTATGATATATCGATGTTCTTGTCTCGAAGAGATAATTTCTTTCTTACTAAATTCATTGGCCTCAAGTTCCCTGTTCAAATCCTTCCCACCGGATCTCAATTCCTACCACCCTATTGGCAGTAAATTACGGCTCAACAAAAAACATTAAATCTCAACGATCAAGAAAGAATATTGCTGATTTTTTTGTAAGATCTCATGAAAATGTTAATAAAAGTAAATTTGTGTATGCACATAATCAAATATTTCTTTACGTTGCAATAAGTATTTCCACCCATGTCACTGCCCATTTTCTGTTAAACAATTATGTATAATAAATTTGAAATATTCATATTTTTTAACGACATATTTATACTTTCGATATATCGCTAGCATCCCTTAAACTGGTTCACAATTAATAGGGAAAAAGAAAACTGTAGTCTAGCAAAACGAATTTTCTAATAATTTGATTTAAAATGTATCAGGAAACTTACCGGTAAATCCAATACGTACTCGTTTTAGTTTTTGAAAATACTTTAAGGTATCTATACTGAAATGAAAAAAAAGAATAGTTGAAAATGAATATCACAAAGTAATACGTTCGTCATTAACATTCTAGATGGCTTTAAAATAATCATATTCGTAAATTAAATGCATTACTGAATTTTAAAATATAAAGATACTTATATGGTAAGGATTAAGAAGCTAATTTTAAAAGGTCTCAGTAATGTTTACGCAATAAAAAACCGAAGAGTCATAGAGGTCCACCGGCTGCATGGCTGTCAACTTTTGGCCCCGAGGAAATGGTTTTAACAACACGACTGAATGAATTACTAAATGAACCTTTATAATTCCAGCTTCAGAATTTACAAATCCATTCTTGACTAGATTTTGAGTGTATCCAATCGTGGAAAAGACCTTTAAGAAGCACAAATCTACATATGTACTTATTTCAAGAAACTATGGGAATCCTAGTTTAAATTATTTCCTGCTCCTAATATAAACTATTTCAATATTTTATTCCAATTATTTTCCAACTAGCTATAAAAATATTTTTCATAATACCCATATCTAAACTTGGAAAACACACACTGTAAATACATACATACGTATATAAATGCTTAGCTGTAATTATCTCAGTTCACCTTGAGGCATAATTTTCTGTTAAATAGGCCGTACTAAAAACGAAGACTAATACTAGTACCAAAATTAAAAACAAAACGTATTAAACATTATATACAAAACCGTAGCAATGTAAAATATGTATGTCCAAAGCACGAAGCTATGCGCTGTTTGTATGGAGGATACTAATTTCATTGAATTTGTAAAAGTATAGCAGCACAAGAGATGAAACATCTTTAGGTCAAAATGTTTGATGTTTTCTCTGAATAGNTTATGTATGTCCAAAGCACGAAGCTATGCGCTGTTTGTATGGAGGAGACTAATTTCATTGAATTTGTAAAAGTATAGCAGCACAAGAGATGAAACATCTTTAGGTCAAAATGTTTGATGTTTTCTCTGAATAGGTATGTATGTACATATTTGCGCTCTGCACTGTTGCTTCATTTTACAGACACGAAAAAAAACATACAGTGGTCGAAAAGATTATAGCCGCACAATATTTCGAAAAAAAAAGAAACAAACTTTCGTAAAAATTTCGAGTTTTTTTCTTAATTCGATTTTCTAGAAAGATTCCGAGTGTGCATTTTTGTTCCCCATTGAATTCTAGTAGAATAAAGGGCAAGTTTCAAATGGCTAAAAATTACCATTGATTTTTTAGAATTTTTTGGTCGAATATGTTACGGTTTTCTTCCATAATAAATAAATAAAAAATTCTAAGAAAATCAACGTTAATTTTTAGCCATTTTAAACTTGTTCTTTGTTCGACTAGAATTCAGTTGGCTATACAAATTGCTAAAAATTTCGAACTTTTTTAATTAGATTTCAGTTTCTGAGTACTTTCTAGGAAATCTAGTTAAAAAAGCTCGAAATTTTTACCAAAGTTTGTTGAATCTTTTTTTAGATATTGCACAAAGTTTGAAACTGGGCTTTACACGGGTTTTGTAAAAGAATGAAGTATATTTTTATAAAAAAAATTACCTAAATTAAATAAGAAAAAATGAATAATATGCTAAAGTTTGTTGAAATTTGGTGCGGCTATAATTTTACCGACCACTGTAGATAAGTAAAGCTTTCAGTCACCTTATACGGCTACTTTTTTTTTGTTTGTTTGGCTTCATTTGCTCAGAACGTTCAAATTTAGTGCAGCTTTTGTTTTGCTACTTTTCACCAGAAATTGCTTCAGTATTTTTTTTTTTGTTTTGTTTGCAATATAATTTGGTCTTTTATAATTTTGCTTTCTCATCTTACGCTTCCTTTCACACAGCTATGTACCTACAATACCTTAGCCGCATCATTGTCGTTACTGTTGTTGCTCATCTGCCCAAAAAAAAAAAAAATTACAATCACGTCTAATTAATCGGCTCGTTTTATTTTGCTAACTGCGCTGGAAGCGATTGTCCCTTGGTACTCGTAATTGCTTTGTTGTTGCTGGGTAACGAGAGAACGATTTTTTCCATGTGATTTTCTATNTTACAATCACGTCTAATTAATCGGCTCGTTTTATTTTGCTAACTGCGCTGGAAGCGATTGTCCCTTGGTACTACGAGTACGAGTTGTTGTTGCTGGGTAACGAGAGAACGATTTTTTCCATGTGATTTTCTATGCTTTTGTTGACTATGATACACTTTTACAATGCAATACAATTACCAATTTCAATGAGATACTCGAGGCGTACTTTTGTTAACAAAAAAATAGCCTAAGGTAAATATTTGAGAAATTGGATTGAAACAAATATGCATAGTAATGTTGAATGGTAGAATGGATCGGAAATTTCTGAGATTCGACGAAGAAATGAGAAAGAGTAGGAGAATGAGCAAAGTAAAAGTGGCATATTTTATAAACGTCATGCATTCGATTGCTGAGGTTAGACCATTTTGTAATTAGAAAACTCTCAAAATCTATGGCCAAAAGTTTTTCAAAAGACTAACGCAACAAACTCTGATTACACAGTTCGACAAATGTTGACTTTTTTGTTACCACTTGAGTAAAACACATTGTTTCTTGTAGATTTTTTAGTGCTGAATCCAAATCTGGCTACAGAAGAGCCCTACCACGTGAGGATTTTGAGATATCCCAACCTCAAGGTCCCAAAAATCGTGTTTTGAGGTTATATTATGAGAACAATAATTTTTTTTTTT
>NW_016193187.1:0-3322 GCF_001687245.7 Rhagoletis zephyria | reverse complement strand
TCTAAGTCCTGCTGAAGTCCAAAGACCTTCTAAGATAAAAAAAAATTTATTTCGTTTTAGTTCCAAAGCAGAAGATGTTCCGGTAAGTTAAGTTGTTTCGTATAAGTTTTGCTACGTGTTAAGTTAGAAACCCCCCTCCAAGGCTCCTAAAAACTAGAAAAACTGTCGAATTTCGACAGTAGCTGGCACTCTAGTATTTATAAAATAAATAATAAGAAAGTCTAAGTTCGGGCGGGGCCGAACATTAACTACCAGGCGCAAGTATTAAATATATGCATTCCACCTTTCCGAAAACTAGCGCTACGTGGTAAGCCGGTGCTTTTACCCCTATTTTAAACATCTTCGATAGAACGTTCAGTTAGACATAATGACATAAATTTTTGTAGTCATATGTGTCGGCCGCTGTGGTGTAGTGGTAAGCAGTGCGCGCTTCCACTCCGCAGCACCTGGGTTCAAACCCTGGTCAAAGCAACATCGCAAAAAATATAGAAAAACCGTTTTTTCTTAACAGCGGTCGTCCCTCGGCAGGCAATGGCAAACCTCCGAGTGTATTTCTGCCATGAAAAACAGCTTCTCATAAAAATAAAATCGCCGTTCGGAGTCGGCGTAAAACTGTAGGTCCCTCCGCTTTGTGTGATACCATCAAGGCGCACGCCACAAATCGGAGGAGAAGCTCGGCCAAACACTAACATATGTGTAAGCGCCATTCTATTATATTATATGTGGGCGAGATCACGCCCATTTTGCAAAATTCCAAACAATGTTACTTGTTTTGAAGAGATTGTTGTTAGTATCAATTGTGAGTAAATTAGAGTCCTTAAATTTCGAAATATTAAAGCTTCAAGTATTTCTGAAATTTACCGTTATATGAAAAGCGGCCGTAATCTTAGTCTGATTTCAGTAATTTTCAACGCTTTGCATTAATGTGGCAAGCACAATAACCATACCGAGTTTGGTACAAATTGGTACAACGGTTAACGAGACATGTATATGATCATAAGTAGGCGGTGCCGCGCCCATTTTCCAAAATTTTATCAAAAAAGTAGGTATTTCTTGGTAATGAATTGTTGCAAGCATCAATTTTCAATAAATTAGCTTTAATATTTACGGATTTATCAAATATTTCGTATTTCTCTAAATTGCCGTTATATGGGATATGGGCGTGGTTATTGTCCGATTTTAAAAATTTTCGGCCATTTGGTATGTTGTACCAAGGCCAACAACTATGCCAAGTTTGGAAGATAAAAAGCTCTACGATTCCCTCATGGGGGAAACTGATTTCCACCTGAGTATAACTCCTTTTATTTTCACATATGAAAAATATGAACTAAAAACCAAAAAAGTTCTTGACTGCCGGTAGGTAGATGTCGACCATAATTCCGTGTGTCGCCGGTTCAAATGCCGGCACTTACAGTACTTAAATGATAGCAATAAATTTTTGAATATACAAAATTTATCACTTTCACATGAAATGTCAATATGTAAACGCTTGTCAATAGCATTTTCAATCTTGATAATTTATTAAAAAAAGAGCTTTTGATTTCTGTGCTAGAATACTAATTCTTGATAAATAATAAAAAATTTACAAATTATAAAAATTTTTAATTTATCAAGTGCACGGAATCAGGCTGTTTGTATATTACAAAATTTGTTTCTATAATTTAAATACTGCATGTGCCGGCATTTAAACCGGCGACACACGGAATTATATTTGATATTAGAGCTGGAAAACTATTGATGGCACTATCGATAGTATAGATGGTTTTTGACTATCGAAAACATCGATGGTTTTGTAAGCACTACCGATAGTTTTCACTCATACATACATTATTCAGTAATAGGCGGCATACACGGTGCGTCTGACTCGCGAGTCGGTTGGGATGTGTTTGTGAAAACAAATTTGTGTTAGTTACACCGACATGACTCCTGGACTGACTCTGAATGATTCAACTGTGTGTAGTGAAAGGCGAGTCAACACGTACATAAATGACTCGGGAGTCAGACGCACCGTGTATGCCGCCTATATAAGAGTAAAAGCCGGCGGTACCTGCTTTATCTTGTGAGTCGGAAAGGATATTTAGCAAAGTAGGGCAAATCATTTCAGAGCGCAGATGCTGCTCTAAGCTAAAAATCGTTGATAAACTTTTGTTCCTTAACAAAAATATGGCCATTTTCAATAAATGTTGTTATGGTTAATTTTTGGACTTTTTAATCAAAACTATTGATAGTGTCGACATTTTTGATAGTATCGATACTATCGATAGTTGTGACTATCGACTATCGAAACTATCGATGGCCACGACCATCGATAGTTTTCCAGCTCTAGTCGACATCTCTACCTACTCGACTACGGCAGTAAAAAGCTTTTTACCCGAGCCCACTTGTGAAAAAGGGGGGAGTGAAATAACACAAACGGCAATAATGCAAAATTTGCTTTATTTCACTTTTAAATGGGAAATAATACCAAAATCTGAGTTTTGCTTTATTTCCAACAAAGGTTGGAAGTAAAACAAATTTTGCCTTATTTCCCATTGCTTATTTATACTATTTGTAAAAAAAAACAGTTTCCTGACAGAAGGAAAAAGAACTTTGTTTATTCCAAAAATACAATTAAACCAAGGCACATTGAACAGGTAATATCAGTATAGCAGCTGATTTGATTTTTTTCAAATTATTTGTTCTCGAAAATGTCAAATATTTTAAATTTCTTCTCACAAAAATTCTAAATTGTTAAAATCTATTTGCATGTGAAACATTTTCCATACAAAACGAGCGATTAAATAGCAGCTTTTGGAAAGCACGCCCAACTCAGCAGCACAACCGCTGATTACTGGGCCTGGCACAGGATGGTGGATCAATGCTTCGAGAAGCGAACCAATTTACTAAGAAAGAAAGTTGCAACAATTTTAATTTTTTCAATTTAAATTTTTACCTTTTTCGTATTTCGCATGGCACGCTTTGATGTAGAAGAAAAAAATCAGAACAGTTTTTGGCGACTTCGATACCAGAAGCAACAACAAAATACAGGCAAATGTTGTTTTTGCTCAAATGCTCTAAACCTGTTTGATAGGCCTTGAATTAAACAAAAAATGTGATATAATTCATATGAAGAAAGTAATATTCACAAAATATTTTTACTTATGAAAAGTCTAACAAAATATAGGAAAAGCATCGTCTTTAAAAACTGCTCCGCATATTGGACATAGCGCTTTTGTAAGAATTTTTTCTGCATGCTTTTTAATATATGTTAAAAACATTGCTGGAAAACCTTCAAATGTTTGCATGGAACCATGTCGCAATAAACAGATGAAGTAATAAAACG
>NW_016193186.1:0-3322 GCF_001687245.7 Rhagoletis zephyria | reverse complement strand
AAAAGGAAGGAGCTTTTAGTGTGGTCCATATTAAAGATTAGTTATTAAACAATATAAGGAGGCAAATAGGGGTTGAATGACTATGATGAGGTACGAATAGCGATTACGCGGCTGAAAAACAACAATGCTGCTAGAGCTATTCAAGTATGGCGGCGAGGAGCTGATGAGGTGCATACATCAGCTCTTATGCAGAATATGGCCCGACGACTAGAATTTTAGTGTGCTCTGCGCAATCCAGAAGAAAGGCGACCCCGCCACTCGCGCAATCAGCCTTCTAAGGATAGGTTATAAGGTCTTATCGAGTGTATTGTGCGTAAGACTGAAGCCCACCGTCAACGAACTGATTGGTCAGCCATTAACATTGTGGCTTTAGGCCTGGCAAATCCACCATAGATCAGGTATTCAAAATACGCCAAATCTTCGAAAAGACCCGCGAGAATGGGATCGACACACACCATCTATTTGTCGATTTCAAAGCCGCTTTCGACAGCACGAAGAGAAGTTGCCTTTATGCCGCGATGTCTGAATTTGGTATCCCCGCGAAACTAATACGGCTGTGTAAAATGACGTTGAGCAATACCACCAGCTCCGTCAGAATAGGGAAGGACCTCTCCGAGCCGTTTGATACCAAACGAGGTTTCAGACAAGGGGACTCCCTTTCGTGTGATTTCTTTAATCTTATGTTGGAGAAGATAATAAGAGCCGCAGAACTGAACCGCTCAGGCACAACACTTTATAAGAGCGTACAATTGCTGGCGTATGTCCATGACATCGATATTATTGGTAAAAGCAAGGGCTACGTTTATTCAGCCTTCTCGGCATTGGATAGAGAAGCAAAGCGAATGGGTCTGGTGGTGAACGAGGACAAAACGAAGTATCTCCTGTCATCACACAAACAGTCAGAGCATACGCGTCTTGGCACCCACGTCACTGTTGACAGTTACAAGTTTGAAAAAGTAGACGACTTCGTTTATTTGGGAACCAGCATTGTCAGCCTTGAAATCCAACGGAGTATCACTCTTGCCAACAAGTGCTACTTTGGACTGAATAGGCAATTGAGTTGTAAAGTCCTCTCTGTGCTGGTATATGGCGCAGAAGCATGGACAATGACAACATCCGATGAAGCGGTTCTTGGAGTTTTCGAGAGAAAGATTCTGTGAAAGATTTACGGACCATTACGCGTTCGCGATAGCGAATACCGCAGACTATTTAACGGTGAGCTGTATGAGCTTTACAACAATATAGACATAGTGAAGCGAATTGAATTTCAGCGGTTCCGCTGGCTTGGTCATGTTGTTCGAATGGACAGAAACGCTCCTGCTCTGAAAATATTCAACGCGGGCCGCGATGCTGGTAACAGAGGAAGAGGAAGGCCTCCTCTGCGTTGGAAAGACCAGGTGGAGAAGGACAATGGCTTCACTTGGCATTTCCAATTGGCGTCAGTTAGCACAGAAGAGAAATGACTGGCATGCTGCTTTGGACCCGGTCAAAATCGAATAGACGGTTACAGCGCCAATAAAGAAGAAGAAAAATAAATAGGGGTTCAATTCACTCACGTTTTATTTTAGGATAGTGCATTTTGTTACAAATCAACGCGATTTCCAGGCGTCTTGAATTTTTCACTTTTAGCTTTTTAAATAAAACTGCATACCTAGAAAAAAAATTATGCACAAAAAGTATAAAACTTTTGTATATAATTGTTGAATTTTCATAATTTTTATACAAAGTTTGAAATGAGGATTTAGTAGTTATGGTTTTATAATATGCAATACTTAATACATGGAAAACTTCATAGGCTCTGAAGCATTTCTAGATACCATTTCTTTTTATTCCATTTACAAAAATCCTACTTACATTTTTACAAAAGCCCATTTTTCGACACCTAGCTAAGTAAAGCTCTTTATAAACGAAAACCCTGTAAGTGGCAGTTTCAAACTTTGTACAAAAGATAGGGAAATTTGACAAAGTTTCATCACGATTTCGAGCTTTTTAATTGGATTTCTAAGGGACGTTTTCTCATGTCGGTTTTAAAATTGATCTGCCCTTGCAACAATTTTTGCAGAACAAAATTTGTGTTTAAAGGGCAGATAAATTTTAAAACCTACATGAGAAGACGGTTCTTTGAGTATGCAGTTTTGTAGACCATTCAATTTTAGTTTTAAGGTGCAAGTTTGAAGTAGTTAGGACGATTTTTGGCAATTGTTTTTGAAGTTATTGCTTCAATACGAACTTAGACCAGGAAGTTGAGAGAAATTGCATTATAAATAAAATTGTTTTTAATTTTGTTCTTTCCCAGCCAGCAAAATATCCGGAAACGTATCCGAAAATGGAAAAAATTTCGTATAAAAACCTGATGTTTCATCCGTTTTCCGATTCCGTTTGCGGACATTTTTCGTATCAATTCTCCCACTAAGAGGAAACATATGTGCAGAAAACTATCGAAAATGGTTGTAAACGGATGCGCTCTCGGCTGTTTTCCTGAAATTTGTCTGATTCAATTTTCCGTTGAAAACGATTTCATTATGAACTTCACAGAAACTTTTTCATAGTTACTGGAAACAAAAAACAAGTTTAAGATTCAGCAATTATTTCAATTTGAATAAATAATTTTAATGTGTTGCTTCTGACGGAATTCGAACCTGGGACCTCCTGAAAGCTAACAAATAGTAGCACAATTCTCTGCACACTCAGCTACTACCGAATACGTATACATGTTTTCAAATTCTCAGTTTGAACAAATATTTTAAAATCACTGTTTTGAAATAAGATGATTACATTTTTCGTATACGAAAAAGTAACAAATATGGAAATCGTTTTCTGAACGTTTCCGGATACGAAAAATGTAAGAAAACTGCACTTTCGTCAAAAAGTACGTTTCTCTGCTGGCTGGGTTATTTCAAAAAAATTATTTTTGTATGTGTGTTATAAGTGGAATTTTGGACTTTTTCGATTAGAGGCTTTACTAACATAAGAATCGGTTAGCAGAAGAAGAAAATGCTCAACATTGTCAGCAAATACAAAACATCGACGAGAATTTATAGCAACTTTAAATTTACACTTAATTCTACTAAAATTTTATGGGCGTAAGACCGCACACGAAAATTTTATGAAATAAAATTTGGATTAAAAAGTTGAAATTTTGTATGTAAATTTGTTTAATTTTTTCTCAATTTTCTCCAAAGTTTGAAATTTTGATTTACATGGTTTTTGTTGTAATACTAATACTCTCCACCATAGTTATTTTTTTCGAAACTTTTCACACAGCCATTGTTGATGGTACTAAAACATATTTATGTGCATAGGTAGTAATAAAGTATAAAAT
>NW_016193185.1:0-3322 GCF_001687245.7 Rhagoletis zephyria | reverse complement strand
GACTCATCTTGCTCGCCACCATCTGCTCATTCGGTGTGAATTCTTGGAATATGGCAATCCAAGACAGATCAGAAATTGGGAGTAGAGGAGGCATCGTCTTCGGGTGATCAGACTGAAAGGAAGAGATTTGGGAAAGACCGAAGCAACAGAATCAACTGAAACTGCTGTTGACGCAATGTGAGCAAAGCAAAAAGGAAAAACTGAGCACGTGTGCGCCACTGTCACTGGGCACAGGTGTTCAGAAGAATGCAAACTTAGCAGCAGCAGCATCGCCCTCTGTAGTGATAATTAGATGTGAACAGTAATAAAGAGTTCGGATGACCAGATTTGATCCTCATGGAACATTGACAGCACTGACCAGTTGTTTAGTAAAACCAGCCAACGATCAGGACTGAGACATTGAGAAATGAGGGAATGAGAAAGTGGGCAGGGCAATGAAGCAGTTTAGATTGCACGGGAGAAAATGAAGAAGGGTAAGAGAATAGCACACAGTTTATTATTACAACTATCAAACAACTAACAAGTTATTACAAAAGTGTTCATCAACGCTCGCTTTGAGCGGTGCTGAATGGCGGCTCACTGGCTGGCTAACTGAAGCAGCAGTTTCTCGGCAGAAATGCACTCTTCATCTGAATGAAAGATGAGTCGATTCAGCGGGACGCTGGAGTGGAGGGTGAAGAAAGAGGACTGGAGGCAATTCAGAGCCTTCGATGAGTTGAGAAGTGATGAGTTTCGATTGAAGTAACGGGCGATCTTAAAATGACAGTCAAAACAGTAGAACTCCACGATGTAGATGCTTTGAAGGTTGGGCATCGTCACTGGCAGATTCAACCACTGCACCTGAGAGTGAGAGGAGATTCTCAAGGACAGTTCAAGAGCCCTCAGAGTGTTCAGCTGAGCCAGTGGACGTGCTAGTGGTGGTAACTCCTCGCCTCTCACCAAATATACCTCAAAACGCAAGTGGACTAGCTGATTAAGCTGAGAAAGGGCAGTGAACAGCGGTGCAACATCAGCAGCACCAATGCGTGTGATAAAGAGGGAAGTGAGAGAGCGAAACTGGCTGCAGAGAAGGAGCATTTGGTCAAGGACGTAGTTAAATTGACCTGGCCCAAAACGAACAATGCGACTGTGCAGTGGCTGGCTGAGGCTGAGCAGAGCATTGGTATCACAGGAGATGAGCTGAACCTGAAGATCGGCATTGTCGGTGGCATACTGCTCGAGGGAACGCACAAAAGCCGACAGGTCCTCTGATTCGAAAACCACTACCTTCAGCTGGGCGAGTATGGGTAAATCGGGAAGGTCGGTGTCGTCATACCAGTGGAGGGCCAGGCACTGCAAAGCAGTGAGACCGTTGATGGCGGTGACCAGCTCATGACTATGTTGACCGTCAAGCCACATTGTTGTAGTGAAGTGGGTCAGTTGGCACTGCCACTTGGGATGCTGCAGAAGGGGCACCAGGTAGTGACTGGTGCGTGTGATGTACTTTAGATCGGTGACGGCGGAGAAAATGTAGACAATCTGCTCGGTGGTCGCAGTGTCGATCTGTTCTCTCGGGTCAATCTGCAGGCAGTGCCATTTGCTGAGACGCGCAGAGACGGTCAGTGGATAGTCGGGGAATGGTGGCTCGTTGGGAATGTCCATCAGTGACTGCATGACTGGATTGGAGGCGAGGGAAAAGCGGTTGATTTGATATTTCAGTTCCTTCAGATCGTCTGGGTTTTCAGGATTTAGACCAGTGATGACCAGTGTCTTCACGGTGCGATTGGCCGCTCTCACCAGGACGGCACAGCGTAGACTCATCTGGCTCGCCACCAACTGCTCATTCGGTGGCATCATCTTGAAAAGCGTGATGAGGCACAAATCTGGAAGGGGGCGTAGAGGAGGCATCGTTTTTGGGTGATGATCAGACTGAAAAGGAGAGATTTGGGAAAGACCGAAGCAACCGAATCAACTGAATCTGCTGACGCAATGTGAACAAAGCAGAAAGGAAAGACTGAGCACATGTACTGCCACTGCACACAGGTGTTCAGAAGAATGGAATGCAGCAGCAGTATCGCCCTCTGTAGTGATAATAATCAGATGAGAGAGAAATACGGTAACCAGTGCAATACCTTCGGATTTGATCCTCTTGAAAAACTGACATAAAATGCTCAACAGGACCAACTATTAACGATCAGGACTGAGACATTGAGTTGAAGTGAAGATAGCGGGCAGAAATGAGGCAGTTTACAATGAGTGAAAAAGTGAAGAGTAAAAGAAGACAGCATATTTTATTACAACTNAACAAGTGATTATTACAAAAGTGTTTTTCAGCACGGCTCAGTGGCTGGCTGACGGCTCACTGGCTGAATGGAGCAGCAGTATCTCGGCGGAAATGCCCTCTTTATCTGAGTGAAAGATGAGTCGATTCATCGGGACACCAAAATGGAGGGTGAAGAGAGAAGACTGGAGGCAGTTTAGAGCTTTCGATGAGGTGAGAGGTAACGAGTCTCTATTGATGTCACGTTTGAGATAAACTTTACAGCCAGAACAGTAGAATCCTTTTATGCAAATGGCCTGCAGGTTGGGCATCGTCACCGGCAGATTCAGCCACTGCACCTGAGAGTGAGAGGTGATGTTAAAGTCTAGTTCAAGAGCCCTCACAGTGTTCAGCTGCGCCAGTGGACGATGTGCTGATGGTAACTTGTCACCCGTCAAACCAACTTCCAACTGCAAGTGAACCAGCTGATGAAGTTGGGAAAGGGCAGTGAACAGCGGTGCAACATCAGCAGCAAAAATGCATGTGATAAAGAGGGAAGTGAGAGAGCGGAACTGGCTGCAGAGGAGGGGCACAGGGTGACCGATATAGTCAAGATTACCATTCCCATAGCGAACAATGCGACTGTGCAGTGGTTGACTGAGGCTCAGCAGAGCATTGGTATTGTCGGAGATCAGGTGAACTTGCAGGTCGGCATTGTCGGTGGCATAGCGCTCGAGGGAACGCACAAAAGAATGCAGGTAGGGCGATTTGAGAGCCACTACCTTCAGTTGGGCAAGTATGGGCATGTCAGGAAGGTTGTAGTGGTTATAGATCTCGAGGGACAGGCACTGCAGAGCAGTGAGACCGTTGATGGCGGTGACCAGCTCGCGACTCAGTTGACCGTCAATCCACATTGCTGTATGCACCATGAAGTGGGTCAGTTGGCACTGCCACTGGGGATGCTGCAAAAGGGGCACCAGGTAGTCACTGTTGCGTGTGAAGTACTTTAGGTCGGTGACAGCGGAGAAAATGTAGACAATCTGCTCGGTGGTCGCAGTGTCAATCGGTTTTTTCAAGTCAACC
>NW_016193184.1:0-3322 GCF_001687245.7 Rhagoletis zephyria | reverse complement strand
TATACATATATACATTTTCTACAGACTAGAATCGAAGGTAGCGTTTAAGTTTTCTGGGCTTGAGATACGTTTTTTTATTTTAGTGTTTTCTAAGATTTTATTTTTTTTTTATTTTGAATGCACTCTTTTTCTTTATTTCTTTTCTTCAATAACATAGCTATTTGCCCCTACCTTTAGTAATGCCCGCTAATATTTACAACGCGAAGAATAATAGAGTTACTCAGTGACTTTTACATAGCGTTAAAACGTCTGTACTGAACATTCATCCACTTCACACTTCCACTCGAGCAATTGGCCGTGTAAAAGTTGCAAATCCTCGACTTTGGTGAAGTAATTTCATGGTGTATACTTTGCATTATGTCGACTTTGGCGCCTTCTCGCCGTTTTCGTTGACAATTAAGTTGCCAAAAAGCACAGGTCGATCATATTAGGCATAAACGAAAAGGAAAAAATTTCGGAGCAAAATTTAACTTGGTATCGGGTTTCGATACGAATACTTATTTTTCGATACCTACGCAGTACTTGGTTCAAAAGTATCGATGCCAAAATTACTTGGTATCGAACGAAAAGTATCGAGTATGTACTTGTATTTACTCGTATCGTTTCATCCCTAAACAAAGCAAATAAACCTTTTATATCTTTATTAATTTTTACCTGCGCCAAATAAATTTAGTATTGTTGAAATCAGCGTAAAAAGTTGTATTATAGCTAAACGGTCGCTATTATAGACTTCTTTCAGAAAATTACACAGTCGAAGGTGATGCCAACGAATATTAACAGGCCTATTATGCGTTGGCAACACAAATTTTGTTACCGGTTAGTAAAGTTACTGTCAATTTTTTAACCCTTTTCGTATTCTCCACACTCTTGTAACCGGTAAATTTTGTTACCAGCTCATGAGCAGGTAACAAAATATTGCCCCGTGAAATATGCAACACCAGAATTAACACAAAACTCCATAGCAGAATTGCTGAATAAATTAAAACGTTACCGGTGACAATTGTTGGTAACAAAATTAGCTTGTTACAAGCAGAATAGGCCTGTAAGTATGCTGATTTTTGGTTTAACTACTAATAAAACTACAAACTGTAGAGTTACCCTGTGGAGAAAATCTCTAGTTCTGAACTGGTTCGCTTCTAGTACATTTAGACCCACTCCTAGTTCGCGATAAATCTCTTTCGCATGCAATCAACTGGCGAATTTAACACGGCGATGTCATAGGAATTGGAAATTGGCTTGCATTACCTTTTCTATAGTTCAGAACCAGTCAGATGGGATCTAGTTCGCTTTGAACCCGGTTTTCTATAGTTACGAACCAGTTATAAAATCGACAGACAAAAAAAGTAACACGTTGTTTTCCATCAGTCTTTTTGGTTTTACCACGGTAGCGATTTTTAATTATTTACGAAGAAATGTGTTTTCAATCTGAAATCAAATTTGACTGAATGAATGTAAATTAAATTGGGCAATTGAAAACACGTTTACATAACTTTGGCTGTAGATGAATTTGCGCAGGTGCTTGCCGTTATTGGGTACATTCCAGAAGGTCCCAAAATGTTAAAATGTTAACAAAAATTTTAGTTTTTTATTACCTACTATGAAAAAGCATCTGCGAAGTGCAGACTGAAAGCGTATTTGAACGAAAAGCCCGCTAAGAAAAAATCTATTTAAAGTAAACAAGACCCCCGCTGCAACCCTTTTTCGGTAGTTCCGAACTAGTTCAAAATTCGCCATATGAGATCTAGTTCGTTCTGCATCCCTTTTCCTATAGTTTCAAACCAGTTCTAAATTCGTCATTTTAGATATAGATTTCTAAAAATAAAATTGTTTTTTTTTTAAGTACTACATCTCGCTGCTTTTGAACTGGTGGCGATCTAGTTACTATCGGACTGGTTCGTTTGTGGCGATAAATTTGGTTCACCAGTTCGGGGTTTCCCTACAGGGTAGGGAGCATAACTGCTACAAGTAGCAAACTATTTTGGGGGTGTTAAAAAGTGCTTAGTTGTTTTCTGTTTCTGCGGCACAAACGATTATACTGTCTTCCCTAGAATACCGATCCGAAAAAGAACAAAAAAGTAGATGAAGTGCGGGTTTTTGTCCGTTTACTGATTCCATTTTCGGATACTTTGACGATCCGATTTCCCACTAAAGCGTGCGGCTGAAACGTATGTACAGAAAAGTACCGGAAATGGTGGTGAAGGGGATACGATTTCGGCTGTTTTTTCTGAAATTTGTCTGATTGAATTTTTCGTTCAATACCCTCTCCTTCTGCACTTCACAGATACTTTTTCATGGTTCAAAATAAATAAAATAAAATTAGGGAGCGCCTGACGGAATTCGAACCCGGCACCTTCTGGAAGCTAACAAATAGCGGCACACTCTGCACGCTCAGCCATTGCCGAAAACGCATGCATGCTTTAAAATTTTTAGCTTGAGTAAATAAAATACAATTATTGCTTTCAAATGACATCATTTTTTTCGAACGTTTTCCGGATACGAAAATTGAAAATAACTGTAGGAGTTTTTTCTATGCGTTTTCGGATACGAAAATTGCACTGTCGGCAAAATTTATGATTCTTTGCTGGCTGGGTCTTTACTTATTTTTCTCTGTAAAGACAAAGTACATGCATATGTACATGGGGTGTTCCGTACCACCGGACGGGGTTCACACTTCATTTATTTGATTTGTTTCAAATTTTTAGGATTGACGCATAAACATAAATAATAAATAAATATGAAATTTGAGTTTGATTAATTCATTTTTAAAAACTTTACAGCACAACAACAAAAACAAATCGATTTAATAATTTGCCAAATATCTCGAGAACAGGGCGGGAAAAAATTTGAAAAAATCACACATACACACATCAAAATTCTCTATGAAAGAAATATTAAATTTTTTTTTGGAAAATTTATTACATACCCATTTTTTTTATAAAAAAATAGTTTTTAAAAATATGCCATCTCAAAAAAAAAAAAATTTAACAAGTAAGAAAGTCTAAGTTCGGGCGGAGCCGAACATTAAATACCCGGCGCAAGTATTAAATATATGTTCTTTCACCTTTCCGAAAGCTACCGTAAGCCGGGGTGTATCAACTTTGAGNAGTAAATTAGCGTCCTTAAATTTCGAAATATTGCAGTTTCAAGCATTTCTGAAATTTACCGTTATATGAAAAGCGGCGTCAATTTTAGTCCGATTTCAATAATTTTCAACGTTTTGGTTTTATGTGGCAAGCACAATGGCCATACCGAGTTTGGTACAAACTGGTAGATCGGTTACCGATATACATATATGTGGTCATAAGTGGGCGGTGCAACGCCC
>NW_016193182.1:0-3322 GCF_001687245.7 Rhagoletis zephyria | reverse complement strand
GTGCAATTCTTAAATTTCCAAAAACGTTTTTCCAATTTTAAAATGATCAAAAATGTGTTCTGTTTTTAAATTATCAAAACTAAAAAATGCTAAGCAATTATCTTTTAAATTTCAAAAGTATTTGTTGTTTTTAAATTAGCAAATATACATGTCCATTGTTGAAATCTCAAACAATTTCAAAAGAAATTATTATCCAAAATGTATGTCCTATTTTCAAATGGCTAAACTTTAATGTCCAATTTATAATTGCCAAAATTTTTATTTCCAGTTTTAAATCGCCAGAGATATTGTTATTTTTTAAATACAAAAAAATGTATGTAACTTTTTTTATTTAGCAACAATTTATTCATTAAATTTATTAAATGACCAAAACTTAAAAGAAATGTTTCTCTTAAATCTCCAAAACATTTATTGTTTTTAAATTAGCAAACATTTCTATCGATTTTTTAGATGTCCAAAAAATTAAGAAAAACGTGTTATCAAAAAATTATGACATATTTTTGATGACTAAATTTTAATGACCAATTTTTAAATGCCCAAATTTTTATGTCTAGCTTTTAAATCGCCAAAAATATTGTTATTCTTGAAATACCAAATGTATGTAACTTTTTTTTTTATTTAGCAACCATATATTTATTAAATTTGTTATATAACCAAAAATTTATATCCAGTTTTTAAATTTCTAAAAAATATGTCCACTTTGGAAATTACCAAACACTTACATATGTATGTCCATTTTTCCAATTATCAAAAAGGTATGTCTTATTTTAAAATTACCAAAAAATTATGTCAAGTTTTTGAAACACCAAAAATACTTGTCAGTTCAAAAGATATTTTCCATTTTTTAATTATCAAAAATATATATCCGATTAAAAAAAAAAAAAACCAGAAAATTTATGCTGTTTTCGCAGTACCAAAATTTTTTCAGTTATTAGAGGCTTCCAAGGGGTCATATTAGATACATTTAGCTCTATAAAATTATTCTTTATGTTCAGTTTTTAAATTACTAAAAAAAACTGTTTCAGTTTGCAACTGACCATGCACTTGTTCACTCTTCCAATTGCCAAAAATGTACATACTTCCAATTTTAAAATTACCAAAAAATTATGTCTAGTTTTTGAAGGATCAAAAAAAAATTGTAATTTCAAAAAATATTTAAAAAAAAATTAATAACCCAAAATTTATATCCGATTTTTAAACAAGCGGAATATTATGTTGCTTGGAATTACCAGATTTTTATTCATTTTTATTTAGTTTTTTCATTTTTTACTTCCAAGGGTTCATATCACATTCATTAAGCTCTATAAAATTGTTCGGAAATGACGAATGGGCACATTGAAATTCCTTGCTATTGAAAAATTTAATAAGCGAATACAGCTATTTATTTAATAAAGAAAATGAAAGATAACTCAAAAGACATACCGCACAAAATTATGATGAACAGTTGATGAAATTCGTAAAAGTATTTCGGTGCACAAATGCATAAATACATTTATGATAAGAAACTGAAATGTAAACTAAAGTATATTAAACAATGTGGGACCAGCAGCTGTGGCATAAAGGAGACTCTTGCAGAGGCACTTACAAAGTCATACAGACACATGGCACACAAACACATGGAGCATGGCTGAATGTTGGCAATTCTATTTGCAATTATACGTCAACGAACTGTGCAGCATAAATTTATGATGATTTTAACTTCAAAGTTATTGCGCAAAAACCCACACACATACACGCACATATGGAATACACGCATTATAACTGTAAATAGTAGTCGAAAGATGACAGGGATGACAAACAACAGAGTAGCATAAAGATGAACCGTATTAGATTGTATTTATGCATTTGAAAACTTATACATACGAAATTATGAATGTGAATGAGAGTACGAAAGCGAGTGGCATATACGCACATATAGCAATATGTACATATGTATGTAACTGTAGGTGTGCAGTGCAGCATACATGAAGGCGCAAAGGAAACTGCATGGAGGAAAGAAGTTTAAGGCACCGGCATAGCAGACTAGTACTGCGATGTTGAGCGACGCAAAGCGACGAATGGACGGACGGAGGCAACACTCAAATGAAATAGAGTACACAATAAGCCAGAAGTTAAAGTGACGCCGCCGGTAGCTGGCTGCCGCTACCACGCCAACAGCAACAACATCAACAAAAATTACAACGAATCACAACCAATGCACACCCCACCCAGGCAATATGAATATGCGGGCAAGCCAGCACGCACACACATATGCACATATGTATATGCTTGACGGAAAACGCATACAACGCATGCTTCCGCGCGCCTCGAAGTATACTCGCATGAATAACACATCACTGCGAAACGATAAAGTTTTTAAGTCAAAACTACAATTTAATTTAACTTTGATATTCCGTTTGGGGAGTTGCATTGGCAAAGCAGAAATGCAATATAACGTCAAATGCATGTGCGCACACATTTACATATTTAGAATCATGCGAGTTAATGTTTAAAACATTGAACACAAAGCTTTTTTTGTTAGGCAAGGCAAGACCAGAGCCAAGGCAGTTTGAGTGAGTGAGTTGTCCTCTAACAACTGGTACTGACATTGCTACACCGCTGGCTGTTGCACGTTGTGCTGTGTGCTGTGTGTTGTGTTGCGTTGCGTTGGGCTGAGTTTGCCACAAAAGTTTTACATTTTTGCGTGTGTATTTTTATGCGCTTATAAATATGTATGCAAGTATAAGTATGTTTGTTACAGGTTATGCTACTAAATCGAAAAATACTGCCAAGAAAAACAGATTCATATCCAAAAACACTAGCAAGCGCAGGCAACAGCTGTTGGGTGACATGCCGCAGGTTGGCTGGTTGCTGTGCTCGCTGTTTGGTTTGTTGCCTTGAAACAGCGGCAATCACAGGCCACAAACCTGGTGTGGCATAACAATGAAGTGTAGATGATGAATGTTGAAAGGACGCCAAAGTTAATTGTTATGCGGCTGTTCTGTGTTGTTTTTGATGCATAAATATGAATGAATGTATTTGTGGACAGGTACATGCATGCATATGTATGGGTGTGCATAAATGCGCGGCTGAACATATATACATATATGTATTTATTTGAAATTAATTGGAAAAGGAGAGCTTGATATGCAAATAAAATTGAAACAAATTAATTGAAATAAAATAAAGCTAAATAGGGAAAGCAAACAAATATAAAAAAAATAGACGAAATGAAAAAAGTGAAATAAGATACAGTAAAATAAAATTAATCAAATAAAAAAAAATAAAATATTTAAAAATAGATAGTACTTAAAACATTTATAAAAGAAATAAAACAAAAAAA
>NW_016193181.1:0-3322 GCF_001687245.7 Rhagoletis zephyria | reverse complement strand
ATTTTATTTTTTATTTGAATAAAAATTCAGTCAAAAACGCCCATCCCTGGATATAACCGATACTGTGCATACGTACATATGTATATCATTGAACACCCTAAATGTGTAGTTATGAATGATTTTCTTTTAATTTCCAATGGGTTTCATTTTAAATATTATTCGTTAAGTTTTTATTTTAAAAGTAGGTCTCATATTCCATAAACCATTTAAATTCATATTCCTAACTGTCATGCAAACTTGACAGAACACTAAAAACTGTTTTCGAATTTCAAACTTTTTAATCAGAAATTTTTTTATATGTAACTATTTTGAGTATTCTGTTTTCTTGTTCATCAAATTTTAGTGAAGTAAAGTGTAATCTTGCATCTTAACGAAAATATTTCAATAGGAGAATACCTTCAAGAGCGTGCGTAAAAAGAGTTATAAAAAATCAGCGCGATTAATTATACTAAAATTTAATGGGCTATAGAACTGCATACTTATAAACTCTGATTTTAAATATTGGAGTTTTTATAAAAGTTTCTAGAACTCTAAATTTTCAACACAGTTAGAAACGTGAATTTATATGTTTATGTTTATAATACCTATGAGCCATCCTTAAATAACAAAATTACGAAAAATATTTAGCATTAAAACCATTAAGAATATTCAAATTTCTATATCGATGGCTGAGTGGAAGATCGACCTATCTCGGCAGCCAGTTCGGCCCTATCTCAGAAAATTTTTCAACAACGCTTTATCTCTCGCACTAGCTCAGTATTTGGTTGAAGATGCCGATTCAAAAAGGCCCTATCTCAGCTTATTTTCAATGTATTTTCGTTTGTGATAGGGCGTTTTTTTAACCGAATTCTGAGATAGGTCGTTATTCAACCAAAATCCGAGATAGGTCGTTATTCAATCAAATTCTGAAGAAAGGCGTTCTTGAAAAGTTTTCGGTGATAGGGCGTTTTCGAACTAGCTGCCGAGATAGGTCGATCTTCCACTCATGATGAAAAACCAGTACCGTCCCTTTTCAGACTAGCTCAGCGCAAGTTCTGCACCAGTTTGACTTGCTACAGGGTATGTACATACCTATGTATATGTGTGTTATAATCGTATGTTTACGCACATACATTTATGACTTGCTTTAACTGTTTGTAAAATTAATTTATTATACAACTAATGTAATTTGTGATTTACCATCGCTACTTTGAAATATGAATGACAAAGAAAACCGCAAAATCATATCGACGTTATGTCACACAGGTTGCATTTCATAAATATATTATATTAAATGATGTTCATATATATATATATATATGTACATACATATGAATAATAAAGCTTTTTTTGTGTCGAAGAAAGTGTAGTTAGATGGTGTATAACGAAACAAGCTTTATATGATTTATTTATGGTAAAGTATTGCTAATGAACATCTAAAATCGTAGCTAAGATAAGATCATTGAAAAACACATAAGCTCATGCAAAAGTTGGCCAGATCTTTAATATTTTATATTATTATTCTTTAAAGTCTGCACCCACCATGAACAAATGGCTAGCTATTCGTGGTGCCAATTTTGTATATTCCCGCTTCCACTTATGATCCAAAAACCATGCAAGAAATGTTTTATTAAGCGATAGCCCCTTAACAAACCATAACAAAACTTCGAATAAAAAATGGTTTCAACATACATAAGTGTAGATTTACCCTTTACAAATTTTATAATCTTATATCAATGGCTCATCTTTTATTCAACTGGCAACTCAACATGACCTAAAAGTGACAATTATAACCACAAAGATGACATGTTATGAAACGAGTGTTGCCACTTAACTTTAAGTTATGCTCAAATGCACACTTAAAAGGAATCAGATACGCATAGCACTTCAGATAAATAAGCGCGTTTATCATATATAAAATACTCAGATATTTTGGTATACATACATAGATATGTACATATGTATGTGGTTAAACTTTTGCATTCTCTCATACTCCTGCTGACTTACGAACAAACTGCAACGTAACCACTGTCATAATCATGACAGCTAACTGAATACATGACACAACAAAAAGGGGTTGACAAAATGCATTTCAATAAAAAAAATTCAAAAAGATATACCAAACTAAGTAGCTACATCAGTGGCGGATTTACCATTATGGCAACATAGGCATAATTTGAGTTGAAGAAAAAATTCTTTTTTTTCAAGTTAGCTGCACTGAAAGTAGAATTTGTTAGAAATTTGAGATTTATTTATGCAATCAGAAAATAGGACAACACTGTTAGGTTTTTATTATAGTCATTGCTTGCATAACACTGACATGAATGAATTGCCTGAAAAATCTACCATTTTGAGCAACTACTACTAGCGAGATCTTGAGGAAAATTTAGGAAATTAAATGGTCTTCTTCAAGGCACACTGCATCGAGAAAGACATTTCGAATTATTCCCCAATGGAACTATTCAAAATGCTCAGAGGGGATGGCCTGCAGACCGTTTACCCTAACGTTGACATAGCATTGCGAATGTTTGTTTGCATTCCCATTTCAAATTGCAGCGTTAACAGAATGCGTTATCGGGAGACGAAGAATTGAATGCTCTTACAATATTAACAATAGAATCAGAAATGTTTCTGTCCATGGATTATGAAATATGAAATATCAAGACGCAAAGCACTGTGAATGGAATGTGTTCATTAACTATTTTTCAGAAGTACATGAGTTGTGATAATTTTCATTATTATTTATATGTAATTCTTCCTGTAATGAAATGTAAACTGAACTATATTTCAAATACAAAGAAATACAATTATGAAACTGAGGTAACAGTACCGCTTTTAGAGTACTAGTACGAGTTATGGAACGATATTTTACCGAAAAAGAAAGACAAGAATTCAACCGATTTCTTTTTGAAAATATGAAATTCTGAATTGCCTAGGGGTAACAAATATTCAAATCNCTTTTATTAAGAAAAGAGCAAAGCTAAATAAGTACAAGTTTTTTTTTTATATTAAAATTAAAACAAATAAAAACCAGTGAAAAATTTAGGTTTCGTATATTTTTTAATAGCTTATTGCATTTTTGCTGACTTTTTTTGAGTAGTGCTCTTGCCGGCGTAGCCGAGTGCTTACAGATGCCTACTGCCGCTTGGCAGATCCCAGGTCCAATTTCTGGATCCAGCAACATCAACAGAAGTTTTTTCAGGCAGATGTCGCCCCTCGGCAGACAATGGCAATCCTACGAGTGTAAATCTGCCATAAAAAAGCCGAACACGAATGCAAAGAGAATCTCAGTCAAAGACGTAGAAATCGTTTAAGCGCCAATCATTCGCTTATTCGAATCAAA
>NW_016193180.1:0-3323 GCF_001687245.7 Rhagoletis zephyria | reverse complement strand
GGGGGGGGGGGGGGGAGGTTAACGCCCATTTTCCAAAAATTTCATAATAATACTCTTTTACCAAAATTCTACTTCACATACCAATTTTCAACAATACATAATTAAGAATACAAAATTTCTTAACTTCTCCGTCTGCAACCCGGATTTATCGATTATTTTTGGTAAATAGAGGAGAAACGTCAAAGACAATAGATAAACAACAATAAAAATTTTTATTTTAAAATGTGATTAAAATCAAACTAATGTGCATGGTTACATATCGTTGGCTTAGTTCGCAAACGTGCTAAGTCAACTTTTTATGAAAATTGATATTTTAATGCAGTTAGAAAGCACACAACTCAAAAACAAAAGTTACCGTAATGTCGTTCTTACTTGTTGTTATGCAGTGGTATGGAAATGTCGCTTACATTTTTTTGTCGCGGTTAGGGCTCGATATGTATGTAGCTACTTATTTTATTACTGCAAATTGGCATCACTAGGGTGTTGCCCATTTTTCATGGTCAAGTTACACGTGCAGCTTGCTACTTTATGCATTGGTCAACAAAAGCCAATAGGGTATACATTATACTGCACTGAAAAAGTAAACATTTTTTGCATTTTATGAATGAGTAAATACTAATATCGCTATTAAATGCGTGAAAAGACCTAACTCGTAGCGAAAGCATAAACTAGGCAAAAATTATAAATAGCTATAAGTATTTGATTTTATGCTATGAATCAACACATAACGTATGTATGTACGTTAGGGCGGGAAAGTTTGTTCGTGACTATGTGCGCATAGTATAGGAGGATTCTACGTGTAATTCTAAGCTAATTATCTGAAGAAGCTATGGGTCTAAAATCAATATGGAGTTTGCCAAATTGCGAAAGATTGTCTCGAAAAAATGTGAAAGTTTTCACGATTGCGCCTTCTGGTGGAAATTTTACGAAATATATAAATACAGAAATGGATTCCTCATAAGGGGGTTTCTTAGATAAAGTATGTTTTTGTACAAAATTTAAACACTTTTATACGACACTAAAAAAAAATGCTAAGAAACTTATTTTTGCAATTCCAAATTGTTTTTAGACCCATGATTTCTTCGACAGATTTACTCTACGCGCATAGTCGAAACAATTTCCCATACAAATTGACCCGCTCTAATGTACATAGGTAGGTAAATTTTCATTTGCTGTTTAGACACATTTGCCGCGGCAATTAATGGTTGGGCTCAGGTGAATGATTTATAGCTGCACAGCGTTGTAGCTCGGCTTCTACCTACTTGAATGTACTTTACTATGTACACAACGATCAAGTAATTTAATTGATTTTTGCGCGTGCGCGCCATTAGCAAACACGCATGAAATGGAATTGCATCCTCAATTTGTGTGCATATTTTTGTGTTTTTTTTTTCCTGACGAAAAATGCGTCTGTGTTGGTTTTAAATGTATGCATTTTCTATTTTAAAGTGAAAAAGGTGGAAAAGTATTAGAATATGGCGACATCAGAAATAATCAGCAGTAATTTTAAAGTCGTAAAATATAAAAAATATATGTATACATATGTACATTAGGGTGCATCACCAAAAAAAGTTGCGGTTTTTCCACCGGAATTATAAAATCTATTATATTTCAAGATTTACGTGAGCCGGACCGATTTGAAAGACCTCCAAAAATTTCATAATTTTGATTCGGTTGATAAAATTTTCATACGTTTTTATACAAACCTTTTGATTTTAAACTCTTCCATCATCTGAGGTAATTGGTTTGGAAAAAAATGTTTTTAAAAATTAATTTTATTTATAAAGATCTCGATTTTTGGTCACGTAAATCTTAGTCTTTTTTCGAAATATTTTGGATATAATAAATTCTACAATTCCAATGGGGAAAAACTGCGATTTTTTTTTTCAATGGGGAGTGCTTTAAAAAGAAATCGCCTTACACCATTGACTTTAAAGCATTTTCACAAGGCAATTTCGATTTTTTTTTTGCCTGAACTTAGTGGTCGCTTTTTTACATTTTTCCTAAAATCTTCGGCATCTTCAGTAGGATCTGAAAGTATGATAAATCGATGCTCTTGTCTAGAGGAGACAACTTTTTTGTTTCAAAATTCATTGATGTCGAGTACTTTGTTCTAGAACTTACCCACCAGATCTCAGTTCCTAACACCCTAATGCCAGTAGGAAGTATTTTGATCATTCCAGTAGAACTATTTAAAGAAAAAACTATTACCGAATGTGTCACCGAAGAATTAAAAACAGGCGAACTAACATTAGATCAAAAAAATTAAATTTTTTGTTCGAAATTGCCTTGCAAAAATACTTTTAGACTCAAAGGTATATGGAGAAACTTCTTCTTTGCTTGTAGGTTGTACGGTCTAATGTTCATATGTATACATATTTTATTTAAACGTTTTTGAATTCATTCGTTCAAAAAATTATTATTTATTTATTGCTGTTCTCACTTCGTCACATTGCACAGTGGTTGCTGACATAGGCCAAAATTAAAAAAAAAAAACAAATTATGTAAAATTTTTTAAACCAAAATAGACTTACTTAGTCCATTAACTGCTCAACTGAGTGATATTGATAAGAGAAGTAAACACTTACTCTGATAGTCAAGTGGCAATCATAGCATCGGAGTCATTCATGGTCGCCCGCATGGGTGCAGGCTCATTGTGGCCCAGGATGAACTGTATGTGGTCAAGTGATCTTTTTTTGAGAGTAAATATAACGGAGCTTCACTGTCGTAGGCATTTGGGGTTGATGAGGTGTAATTATCTAAATAATTCCTCTTAAACTATCAAGCTATTGCGAGGCTACGGTCCATATGCCTTGGATCACACTTTTTAAGTAGCTCGAGTAAGGCATCTATTGAAACCTTAAGCATCCGTATCCGTAACAATGTAACCGATACAAGGACAAATTACGCAATAGTTCAAGTGACCAAAAAGCCATCAGTTGAAGCCCTCTTCACGGTGCGAAAAACAATAGCGAAAATGTATGTAAATAAAATGCACAGCTAGTTTGAAATGACATCAAAAGCTATAACATTGTAAACTTACGGCTTTCTTCACATTTTGCATTTTATATTTGGCATTTTTGTACGAAAGTGTCAGCTTTTATGGGAAAAATTTGCTACGAATAATTGGCTATAAGCGCAGAGAAACTGTTAAATATTCAATTCGACGCATTGGTGATACCTATACAAATATGCTAATATATGTATTTGCATGTATATATTTATGTATATATTTAGCCGTTTTTGGCTTGCAGTAATGACCGAGTTTCATCGTTTTTGTTTTGATACACTTAAAAGCGTCGCCAAACCGGTCTTTGCCATTT
>NW_016193179.1:0-3323 GCF_001687245.7 Rhagoletis zephyria | reverse complement strand
TCTCACGAGCAATTTCGAGTAGTTATCGAGACATACGTATGTAAAAGTATATCGAACGTATTAAAACAAATTCAAAAAAAAAATTGTATGTGTAAATGTCAAATATTCTATTATCAAAAAAAAAAGTTTGTGCGTATAAGAAGAATTTAGTTCGATGTATGTTTTTGTTGTGTATTAAGGTAGGTGTATTATTTGCGTTTGATGGCTCCAGCAAATAAAGTGAGTAAAAGTAATAAATGGAGAGGAACAGTGCAAATCGAAGGCTCTAATATTAAAACAATCTATTCCATAGATTTTGAAAAACTCTCTGTGCCAAAAACTTAGTGCGGCACTGTATATACATATCTTCATACATATATATAAATATAGAAATTGCAATTTTCTGTGATTTTTATTTAAATTTTTATTTATCTTTCAAGTAATTTAAAAATATTATCATTAACACTTCGTTTTATCAAATGTTGGGTCAAATTGTTCTAGAGAAAGAACCATGACAATGAGTATAGCAAACACGTAATCTTCGGAAAATTCTAAGATTTTCCTAGACCCTATGGGTCCCAAATGAGTTGAAAGTCTGCGCATATAGATGTAAATATTTCAACTTCACAAATTTTTAAGAATTACTTCCTACCAAGGTCCAAATTTTAGTTTATTGAAACACCTTGATTATTCAATTCATAAAACCTTTAAACAGAAATCCAGCGATTGGCAGACTCAGAAAATGTTCAATTAACAATGCTGTACGATGGTAGAAAAGCTGTGTTCGCACGTAGGCTATCAAAAAGATTTTGCATCTTAGTAAAGAGCTGTATAAACCAGCTAAACTAAGAGTTGCCTGACCCGCAAATCCCGTCGCATATTCTAGGCACTGAGAGGTTCGTTGAGTTGTTGACCAATGCTTCAAGACGCGTGATAGAAAAAAATCGCAGTCACTGCAGAAAGTCGTAAATAGTACCAGAGATGGCCAGAAGAAAGGAATTAAGTATGTAAGATTTCATCAAAACTTTACTATGGTTACTTCAAATCAAATACGATTTTTTAGTCCAGAACATGTTTATTTTTAAAGTAAATGCTTTCGTAAAAAACTGTTTGATGGTCTTAATGTCGTTCGCTAAATGTTTGCTTAGAAATTTTAATAAATGTATTAATGAAATGGTTTTAATAAATCTGCGTTGTGCATTTTAGTTATATTGCTTTGACGGATGTAATTTGATTTTTTTGAAAAAAAGAAGTTATTCTTAAAAATTTCTGGAGTTGGAATTTTCACATAAATTTGCGGGGACCTATGGTTTCGGAGGAAAAATTTCTTAGAATTTCTCGGGGACTACGTTTTTGCTATACTCATTGAATGAAAAAACGCGACCCAGGCTAATGTACTTATGTGTCTCTGAAATTTTATATTGTTTTGTTGTTTTATGAAAATTTGTATGTATCTATGAAATGGTATAGGGTCAGAATTCGTCAAATCCTATACTTACTTAAAAAAACACCTTTCTTTTAAACTTTTTTTATACTAAAGGTTTTTGTAGTGATTCAAATTAAAATATCTCGATAATCGCTGGTCCTATTTTAGTGATTTTAAAAGCATTGCGACGTATAATTTATAAGCTATTACAATTTCAATTTCAGCTATACTTAGGCCTAATTATGAAGAATCCAATGCTCTTTTCAAATTTTTAGGATCGGCAAAACCAAACAAGCGGCAGAGAAAATAGTGACACTATGCACTCGATTTACAGTTATTCAATACCCCATACCTGAAGATTTCACAAAAATGATATTCTGCTTTAAAATACCACCTAAGGCTTAACTGACGTCGATGATGTTAATATTGACCTTGTATATCGTTTGTTAGAAGAATTTACTATTAAATTGCAAAGATGGAAAGACAGTTAAGTCCCAGATGGGTTCAACTAACGTCAACAAGTACTTTTTGTAAAAAAACGACGACGCTATGAGTCAAGCTATGCGTTGACTTTGCCTTTTTGAAGTGTAGTTTTTTTTCAGCTTTCTGAAAACTACCGCTACATGGTAAGCAGGGATGGTTTTATCCCTATTTCAGACATCTTCGATAAATATTTCTTTTTTGGTTGTTGTTGTTTCCGACAGGGTGGGTGTATGATGTATTTTGGAACGAATTTCCGTCATCCCTTGTCAAATTTGGTTTGGATACAAACCGGTTTCGGCTTTGTGCCATCTTCAGTGTCATTTGTCGAACGAAAAATGTAACTGAAGATGGCACAACGACGAAACCGCTTTGTCTTCAAACCAAATTTGACAAGGGATGACGGAAATTCGTCCCAAAATACATCATCTTCGATAAACTTATATAGTTATATGCGGGCGGTATCACGCCTATTTTACAAAATTCCGTAATAATGTTACTTCTTTTCAAGAGATTGTTGTTAGTATCAATTTTGGGTAAATAAGCGTACTTGAATTTCGAAAACTACTATTATATGGGAGGCAGGCGTAGTTATTGTCCGATTTCGCCCATTTTCAATACTATCTGAACTACGCTGAAAAGAAGTACACATACCAAGTTTTGTTAAAATATCTACTTTTACTCGAGTTATCGTGTGCACCGACGGAAAGACGGACGGACAGGCAGTCACAGCTTCATCGATTTCTTGTTTCCTTCTGATCATTTATGTATACATTNAAGTTATAATACCTTTGTGCACAAGTGCACTCGGGTATAAAAACAAGTTTGGATCAAATAATGTGAAGAAACAATTTTTTTATCCTGACGGCGCTAGTTTACAATAGGAAAATAAGTCAAATTTTATAAGCCTTGCGAATTTCAAAAGGATTTTAATTCAAATGTTGAATGGCATTTCTTTGCTATATCCCATGGAAAAGGTCCCTGTGATAGAATAGGTGGCACAGTTAAACGACACGGTTTGCGTGTCAGTTCGCAAAGAACCATGGACGACCATATAACAAACGCTAAAAAGTTGCACGAATGGGCGGTAGGCTTCTTTAAAAACATCTCTCTTGGTTACAGTGCAGTTGCTGATAATGAAGAAGATTCAAGGTAGCAAAATTAATTAAAAACACTCGGAAATACCACTCGTTTGTACCACAAGATTTGTGTCACGTTATGTATATGTATGTCGAAAGACTGTATTTTTAGAATAGTACGTTAAAAATAAAATACACTAGGTAATTTAACTACACGATTTACACTTTGTACATTTACATAGGTACCTACTTTATTCTCTGTAAACTTTAAAATGTTATAAATAAAATAAAAACTAATGAATTCGAAAGCAAAATATTTACCTGTAATTTGGCGCCGACATTTACCATTTTCTACATTT
>NW_016193177.1:3108-3323 GCF_001687245.7 Rhagoletis zephyria | reverse complement strand
TAATTATTGTTATTAGTAATACATAAACTGGGAACTTTTGCAAACCTAGCTTGTAAAACGTTTGTTGGTCTATATCTTAATAAAAATGCACACCAAATTGCTTAGATTGATGAGGAAGGCCGACTTAGCCATACCGGATTAACTTGCTTTGTGTGTACAGGGAAATTCCAGCATAACTTAATTAATCACCACACCTACTTGATCAAATTAAGAGT
>NW_016193177.1:2741-3055 GCF_001687245.7 Rhagoletis zephyria | reverse complement strand
TCAGATTGAATTTAATCGAATTAACTAACTGATTAAAACATGAATCGATTAATGCCATCATTGATTTCAGATACATATCACTATACCAAGTTTTAGTTATCTANTTAATGCCATCATTGATTTCAGATACATATCACTATACCAAGTTTTAGTTCTCTAGCACAAATACTTACAGAGATATGTATGCAATATGAAAACTCCAATTTGTATGGGAGGGGCCTTGAGTTATCGGACTTACTTTCAGTCTAAGACCATCCTAGTAGCCTATTTTTCAATCCAGGTCATAAACCATCTTTGAGCAAAATTTCATTTTC
>NW_016193177.1:2452-2704 GCF_001687245.7 Rhagoletis zephyria | reverse complement strand
GAAGTAGCCTATTTTTCAATCCAGGTCATAAACCATCTTTGAGCAAAATTTCATTTTCAAACAGGTGGCAATTCTTAAAAACGTAGCCTACTTTCCAACCTAGGTCATAAGCTAATCAGTTCAGTCATTTGCGCGTATTAATTTAATTAAACTTTTCTTATACGTGGCAGCTCTTAAAAAAGTAGCCTATTTCCCAACATAGGTCATAAGCTATCTCTGCGCGAAATGTCATGCAAATCTGTTCAGTCCTTT
>NW_016193177.1:0-2140 GCF_001687245.7 Rhagoletis zephyria | reverse complement strand
TTTTTTAACAGGTGGCAACTCTTCCCAAAAATTAGCCTATTTTCCACTGTAGGTCATAAGCTATCTGCTTGCAAAATTTCATGCAAATCCGTTCAGACTGTTCTGCGTATTAATTTAAAGGAACTTTTTTTAACAGATGGCAACTCTTAAGAGAAGTAGCCTATTTTCCAATCTAGGTCATAAACTATCTGTGTGCAAATTTTCATCCAAATTTATTCAGTAGTTCCCGCATATTAAATAAATGAAACTTTTTTAACAGGTGGCAACTCTTAAAAAAATAGCCTATTAACCAATTTGGCCTATAAGCTATCTGCTTGCAAAATTTCATGCAAATCCGTTCAGACTGTTCTGCGTATTAATTTAAAGGAACTTTTTTTAACAGATGGCAACTCTTAAGAGAAGTAGCCTATTTTCCAATCTAGGTCATAAACTATCTGTGTGCAAATTTTCATCCAAATTTATTCAGTAGTTCCCGCATATTAAATAAATGAAACTTTTTTAACAGGTGGCAACTCTTAAAAAAATAGCCTATTAACCAATTTGGCCTATAAGCTATCTGCTTACCAAATTTCATGCAAATCTGTTCAGTCGTTTCCGCGTGATGATTTCCCAAACATCCAAACATACAAACTTTCACATTTATAATATAGTAAGAGTAAGATAAGATAAGATTAGTAAGATTATGTGAGCACTAACATGCATGTGTGGAAATCGCAATTTAAACATGATCAAGGAGTAAAGTTAACTTTTTTAATTAAGAGATTATATATTATATTATATTTCTCATTCTTCAAACAAAATTTAAATTTAACTAGAGTTAAGAGCTGGTTTAAACTCTTGTTAACTGAGCACTGTGAATATGAAAGTCGATCGATAGTTAAGCCCTTGTCAATGGTTAACTACGCACTGTGAATTCAGCCCTAAATGGTTGAAATTTAAGCTAGCCTAACAACTCTACAAAAACGTATTTGGAAGTACATACTAGAGGTCTGCATCGGAAGATATTTGGCTTCACATTGAAGTTTTCTAGTGAATACGCTCCCTTCTCGCCCTCTCACTGAGAGCGCAGATAGTGAAGAGNGATAGTTAAGCCCTTGTCAATGGTTAACTACGCACTGTGAATTCAGCCCTAAATGGTTGAAATTTAAGCTAGCCTAACAACTCTACAAAAACGTATTTGGAAGTACATACTAGAGAACTGGTTCAGAACTTGCGCTGAGCTAGCCTGAAAAGGGACGGTACTGGTTCTTCATCTATCCCAACTCAATGCTTTCAACTGTCTTTTTTAACATGGCGATGTCCTACGAAGTGACAACTTTCGCCCTCTGCAGAACTTTTGAACTTGTTCTGAGCTGACTCTGGCTTAGATAGTTCTGAGACAGTTCATATAACAAAAGTTCATAGATAGTTCAAAAAGGGTCACCTCTGGGCTAGAAAAAATTTGGTTAGTTTTGAGCTGGTTCTAAGAAGTATAGCATAGAGCCTTTTCTTTAAATAAGCATGCATACAATTTTGTAAATAAAAAATACTTGATTTTATGTTTAAAGAGCTATTTATTTGCACAAATTTACTTTTTGAGGCAAACTGTGCTTCAAAATTAGGAACATAAAGTGTCAATTATTCCTTCATTTTCTAGAACAGTTATTCTTAAAAATAATTTATATTTTTTACGTATAATGGGTACTTCTGGAATACTTATAATTAAAAATCTGAACTAAGTCGTGTCAAAAAATGAAAAAAATGGTGATATATTGAATGCTTATTTGTGACAACTCAGCGTTAAATTGTATTAAATGTATTGAAATGTAATACATAGACTCTCCGGCATCTAATAAGAACATATAGAATTTTGAATATTCACAATGGTTTTCATGCTAAATATTTTTCGTAATTTTTTTATTTAAGGGTGGCTCATAAGTATTATAACATAAACAAATCAATTCGCGTTTCTAACTATGTTGGGAGTTTAGTAGAATTCTAGAAACTGTTATAAAAACTTCAATATTTTAAATCAGAGTTTAAATGTATGCATTTCGATAGCCCATTAAATTTTAGTATAATTAATCGCGCTGATTTTTATAAGCGTTTAACTTTAACTTGGTCATCCCGCGCAAATCGCGGAAATTTCCAATCGATTTTA
>NW_016193176.1:0-3323 GCF_001687245.7 Rhagoletis zephyria | reverse complement strand
CACCTTTCTTTATAGGTATGTACGAGTTTTACCCCCGCTGAACGTTTGTTTGCCTACTTAACTGTGCATTGGACATTGCGCTTTATAAATGCTAAGTGTTTGAAGCTTATGAGTTAATTTCATATTCATGCAGTCAGTGTAAACATACTTAGTACAAGTTATGCTGTATGCGAGTATGCATTCAAATGCTGGACGGTCTAAAACAGCGCCCATACAGCTCCACCAAAGCTTTCTCATAATTAACTGCTCACCTAGGAGGCATTTATAGGCAATTGCTTTGCATTGCCCCCGCCTTCGTCGTTATCGTCGACGTACATTATGCCTCTCATAAGCAAATAAAAAATGTATTTGGCAATTAACAAAATTGCGCTCGTTGCGCCACCGCAATGGTGCCATACATACCTACATACATACATACATACATGTTGCACTATTTTTTAAACCTACTTTAAATTGCACTTTGTGGGTGCTATTAATTTTTCTCTTTTATATCGTTTATGCTCTTTCTTCTTCTTTTTGCTTTCTCCTCCTCTTACTTATTCTTTTATGTATTTTTCATATTCACATTTTTCTTTCATTACTTACTTCTTATTTGCAGTTCAGACAGAAGAGCATCACCCAAAGCAACATTTTTCAAGCTTTTCGTAAGGGTATTTCTACGGGTATGCATGGTCTGGGGCAGGGTCATGTCATTCTAGTGGACACTGTACCATTACTCAAGCGCATATTATCGCCACAATTTCGTTCGGTGGCCGTACAATTGCTGTCTCAAAGGTGAGTAGGGGATTAAGTGGTTATTTGAAGTACTAGTAGAACCACCAAACATTTTTGGTTTTTGATATTATGGACTTTTCTTGTAGATTTTCAACCTAAGTATTCAAATTTGTTGTCAAAAGTTGACTGAAAAAGCTTTTACATGCTAATTTTTTAAATTTCAAAGTTTCATCTAAATTAACAACTTTTTATTCAGATTTTCAAATTTTTTTTTATAGCCCATTAAATTCTAGTATAATGAAGTGCAAGTTTTGAGTTGAAAATTTTTAGATCTTGCAACGCTATTATCAGTTTTGCCCAGTTTAGTTTTTTATTTCATCACGAATGGATTAACGCCAGAACAACGCTTGCAAATCGTGCAAATTTATTCTGAAAATCATGACTTAGCTCAAAAATATAACCTATTTAATTGTCCAATCGAGCAACTAATTTGACTATCCATGTAGCGCGTAGTATTGAGGAAGACCCGAAAGTCATCAATAAAAATCAGTCAGTGACTTTTACTTTTATAAGTCATCGATATATGTAAATCAGTCACCGACTTTTATTTTCTAAACCATTCTTATAAAATTCATTAACATTTTTTGCAGTTAAGAAAGTGTTGGGAAACAAAAGTTTACTACGACTTATACAAATGACTTTTATAAGTATGATTTAAAAAATAAAGGTTAGTGACTGATTTTTATTTATGACTTTTATAAACAAAAGTCTTCGAACACTGTTATGCAAGGCATATAATTTAAAAATCCAAAAAATAACTGTTATTTGCAGATTATTTAGATAAAAATCAAAAAAAATTGTTCAATTAAAAGTCAGAAAAAATGGTTATTTAAGGAGTAATTAAATAAAACTCAAAAACTAATTGTTAAAGAGTGATTTTTTTAATAAAAGTTGTAACTGCTACGGTCCCTGCTTAAAGACTATCCAGAAGAGATTTACAAGGCACCGTTACATCCACAAAAACTCGCTGTAAAGCAATGGTTGCCGATTGAAAGTGAAAGCTCAAGTAACGCTAGGACCAGGAATCGCGGTATGGAAAAGATTCGACCTTGGGGCTTAGATGAAGAGGGGTTAGATTACTTGGTTTGAGTGCTTTTCACATTGGATAAGTCTTTGACAACCCCTTACATGAAGCTGTTGATCGAGATTTAGGGAAAAAGAATGTAGCTGCCCCTATACCGCTGCGCAAAGGAATTTAAGTAAACCTACGAACTAGATTGGTGGCAAAAGCATTGCGCAACAAAATCATACAGCTAAAATCGCGAGAGGTTGACTTTAGGAGGGCACTGTCCCTTCTGTTAGTAGATGAACTACTAAAGACATGAGTACTATGCAATAATTGCACAATGTGCTAATGACAAGAGTATAATTAATAATCTGCCTTATCATGGTTAGGTTAGGTTACACTGGCCGGCTGTTGCGCCTTACATAGACCCGTTGGTCCTTTGTAGTGCCAGATGGAGGTCCGTTTTACTGCGGTCTAAAGTAGTCGTCGTATAGGACGTCAACGCTTTTTGCGCAGTTCAAGAGTGCCTTAATATCCAGTTTTGAAACCTCCTCTAGTCCTTTAAACTGCGAAGCTCCGAGATAACTAAGACGATTTCTAGCTAAGGCCGGACAGAAACAGAGGAGGTGTTCTAACGTCTCACTCATGCCTTCCTCCCTGCACTTCCTGCATGCGTCACTGTTACTAATGCCCATTCTGCTTGCGTGGGATGCCAGTAGGTTGTGGCCCGTCATTAGGCCGACAACTGTCCTGCAATCCCTACGTGACCGTGTAAGCAAGAAATGGGTGTTTCCTTTGCTGCTATTGCACATGATCTTGGTGGTTTTGCATGTCGCTAATGCGTTCCATCTCCCCCTGATCCGGCACCCAGCTCTTTCGGAAATTTCATTTCGCGGAAGTCTTGCCTTATCATGAATATTTGGTAAAAAAATTTCACCGAAAAATTTAGAAATTGTTTTGCGATTTTATATGTGGAAGTGTAAATTATTTCACAGGTGAATACGTTATACGAAAGTGTGAACATGATTCGAAGTGAACTACTTCGCTTGGAGAGAGAGAGATAGAGAGAGGGAGAGAGAGAGAGAGAGAGAGAGAGAGAGAGAGAGAGAGAGAGAGANGACTGCCACCCACTCAACATGACCGGCATCCTTCCTTGCTTTAAGACCAGATACTATCAAAGAGAATTCCTACGGCGCATAGGAGCGGCTGCTTAGAAGAGCTCATCGAGAGCGCTCGCACTGTATACGGTGGCCAAAACACGCGTATAGGGAGTTAAACGCCAAGAATTTTAGAAAGCTAATCACTCTTCAATAGAAAAGTTTAAGGTAATAATAACGGCTGCGACCCACATAGGCACCCTTGTCAGTAGCTCAAATGCCTACTGTCGTCGCTGCGATGTTGTGGACGAAACTTGACGCATTTCCTACTAGAATGTGACGCGCTCGCTAGAAAAAGCACGTTTTGGGCGCTGTAACCAGAGGCTATAAACATTTACGTTTGGGTTTCGTCAAGGCTTAGACGATGTGTTGTGACGAAATTGTTT
>NW_016193175.1:0-3323 GCF_001687245.7 Rhagoletis zephyria | reverse complement strand
CAATGATGATTGGCGGGGAGGCTCGCGTATCCGATTCACTGCTGATGCCACTACTGCTGTTCGGCGTTTGCTTTAGATTGCGCACCGATAAGCGTAACTCCTGCAGCTGCTGGCAATAGTCTTCGACGCTGCGATGGAATACGGCTGAAACGCGCAAACGCGTCATATGTTCCTGACTTATGGCCTGCAGTCGATGCCAAGTGTGTTGTAATTGCTGTGACAAGCGTTGTGGTATGGCATCAGCATCGAGACAACAGGAAATTCGCAGCGCCTGTGAGGCTTCCAACAATTGACAGCCATAGTTGTAGATACTCTGCAACGGGAAATTTACGTTTGTTTATTGGACTGATAAACGTTGCTGAATATGTGCACAAGTAACTATGGATGTAGTATTTAATTGTATTTGTGCATAATAATGGCGCACTTAAGACATTCTTTGGGGAAAATGAGGATAACTGCATATACATATATGCAAATATGCATGCCTCACGGCAGGTGTAGCACACATATATACTCATACATACATACATACATACATACGAGAATTACATACTTATCAAGGAATGACGCGTGAATAAATGCTATTACTTTGCTACAGGTGCAAATTCGAACGGTTTTCAAACCCGGAAGAAGGATAAAATAATGTTACGCGATTGCATACATATGTATACAATATGCAACTTAATGTAAGGACCAAGTGAAGAAGGATCTGCCCGCAGAGCTTTACGGTCTCGACCCATCACTATAAGTGGTTGCAGTGCTTTGATCGGGTCACTTAAGCTGGCTAACCACCGCATATGGCTTCACAGGGACCTCAAAGGTTAGCAGATAAACTACGACCACATTAGACAGCTAATCCTGAGTGCCGGAAGCAATGTTGAAGGGTATCGCTCCCCTCTTGGCCTTGTTGAACGCTATCTCAGCGACGGCTTCCAAATAATGCAAAAGGATTACTCCCAGCAGACTGATTCGCAATCTGCTGTGCACCCTGCAACACCCGCAGAGGACATGTTATACTGTCTTTTCTTACCTTCTGTATATCACACAGATATTTTAATTGGCTAGTGCGATGTCAGCATGCAAAGTCCGGTTATAATAACCACCAGTAGCCTAGTGGCCACCATCTTGAGGTAAAGTAGAAACTTTGTGAGATCGAATGTTACAACGATCTGCATATAATCCTGGACACCTTGCAACTTTGGACTTTGGTAAACACCTTCTTCGCCTTCTACATCATGAACCGGTAGAGCTACCGTTAAGTGGCATGGCTGGAAATCGGCACTTCCTCCATCAGCACAGTTTCCGACAGAGCGCCCCTTCTTTGGCACGCCTGTTGGCCTCCTCATTGCCCGCAACACCGGTGTGCCCCAACAACCAGTACAGATTGACGTCAGTACCACTATGTGGCACATCCAGCGCTGCCCTGCGCTCTGCCATACTTCTAAAGGAGCCTGACTGTCGGTATGGAGATTCGCCTGTTTATTTGTAAAGTTTCTGCTCAGTAGCTCCGCCGCTTTCCTTATGGAAAAATACCTCCGCCTAGAAAATGCTGCAGTAGTTCGACCGCTTATAGAATTTGTTGTAACCGACCTCCGCGCGGACAGTGTGGAAATTGAACTTTCTTTATGAAATTTAAAACCCCCTCCCTTTGAAGGTCATTTGAAAGCTCAAAGTAATTTTTTTAACCAACGAAAATACTGTTTCTGAATTCTTCCTCTCAAAAGCCTTAAAACGCTATTGAATTTTTCTCACTATCTGTTCTCGTTCCCCCCGCCCCTACGCCTTCTTCCATCTTCGACCCATCTATATAGACATTCCCCGAGGCAGCACTCTTCATGCCCTTACGTCTCACTTCAAACTCTACAATAGCTTTGAACTTCGTCCCAAAGTGCAGGTCCAGAATCATGTAGTCAGTCCTTCCGAGTAAATTTAACGCTATACTACTATGTACTGGCCCTGCACATTAACTCCCTCGTTGGATACAGCCTGGTGGCAGTTTCTGACGTTAAATTCTTGGCCGCTAGGTCCGCCGGCAAGAGACGCAACACGGTGCAAAGTTCTGCCATTGGTGTAGTCCTAAGTGCCCAAGTGATGCCGATCATTGATTGCCTATATACACTTTCTGTTCTCCTAAGCAATCGTTTTTTCTCCATTGCTGCCCATCAAACCAATACACCATACAGCAGTATCACCCTGGCTATCGCCGTCAAGATCCAGTGAGAAGGTGAAGTTGTTAAGCTCTAGGCTCAGCCCAGCATCTTTTTGCACGCATAGAATATCAGTCAGGCCTTCTTCGCCCTCTCCTCTACATAAGCACTCCGCGTCAGCGTGCTAAATAGTATTATTTTCAAGTAGTTGGTGTTTTTCTTCAGCTGTAGGGTCACTCCATCCAACTTAGGCTTAGACCAGTTAATAAGCTTGTATCTCCTGGTGAGAGTACCAGATGTGAGCTGAGTGTGAACAGTCACTTTTCGCTTCGTTTTCGCTTCGCTAAGTACGGCAGGTCTTTGTTCCCTTTTCTTTAATATCCTGTTGACCAACAGCGACCATAGAAGCCTGTTTGGGGTGGTCACCCCTTACCCCACGCGCCGACTCCCAACAAAAATTGTCCGTTCTCCAGTGCCGCGCCTATTCGTCTAACAACATTATGTAGGGGGTTTCTACCGATTTTCCCTTCGCGTAAACGTGTTGTACCCTTGAGAGCGTGTGTCCCGGCAAGTCTTGTTCTATGTATACGTCTTTTTTACTACTCTAGGATCTTTTGAAGAAACGGTATTAGGCTAATAAGTGAATAGCTCTTGTGAAATGCGTGGCCACTTCTTCCCACTTTTAGCAGAAAGACCGCCCTCACAGTCCTCCAGAACGTTGGCACGTCTGCCCGTGGTCCTCTGACACATATTCTGCAACATCGCAGGAAAGATGCCAGACAGGGGTTGTAGTGTCAAATTAGAAGAAGAAGAAGTAAGTACAAATGAAGCATTAGTATTTCTAATTATATCGAAACAAGTGCTCTATTAGCAGCGATGTAACGTTATTATGCCAACTTTTCATTTTCTACCTCCGTTCCATCACAACTTCCTCATTTTCGCCAAAGCAAATCGGCGACAAGAAAAATACAAAAACAACAGTGCAATGCGCAGATTATTTTGTTGCGCTAAATTACACCATTCGCGGCATTAATTTAATGGGAGTAGAACCAGAAATGCGGTGAACAGGTTCCACATAATAAGAGGGCAAACCGAATACAAAGCATGCAACAAAACCTAAAAATCAAAAAAAAAAAGAATATAAACCGGTGATGAACGGAAATTGGACCGCTTTAA
>NW_016193174.1:0-3323 GCF_001687245.7 Rhagoletis zephyria | reverse complement strand
ATTGTAAAGTGTTTTTACTGTATTAGCAAGTATTGTAAATTGTTTGTTGTACAATAAAGTTAATTGTACTACAATTCGGTCATCGTTAGCATTTATTTAACAATCCAGCGATACGAGCCCGAGTATATTTGGGTAATCCCTCAAGGTTTCGAGGATAATCGTAACAATATCTTAACGAAACTTGGTACGTGTACTTCTTTCTGGCGAGGGACGGATGGTATTGAAAATATGCAAAATCGGACCTCCCATATAACGGTAATTTTCAGAAATACAAAAACTGCGATATTTTAGTAACTACGGAAGATTATTCACTCAGAATTGATATTTGCAATACTTTTAAGAGGAAAAATAAGAATATTATAAATTTTTGAAAAATGGGCGTAGCCACGTCCACTTATGGTTACATGTGTATATCTTGGTAACCGCTGTACCGATTTCTTCCAAACTTGGCACGGTTATTGGCCTTGGTACAGGATACCAAATGGTCGAAAATCGGACAATAACCACGCCCACATCCCATGTAACGGTAATTTGGAGAAATACGAAACCTGTGATAAATCAGTAAATATTAAAGCTACTTTATTCAAAATTGACGCTTGCAACAACTCTTTACCAAGAAATACGTTTATGATAAAATTTTGGAAAATGGGCGTGGCACCACACACTTATGGTCACATATATGTATCTCGGTAACCGTTCTACCAATTTATACCAAACTCGGTATGGTTATTGTGCTTGCCACATAAAAGCAAAATGTTGAAAATTATTGAAATCGGACTAAAATTACGGCTTTTCATATAACGGTAAACTTTAGAAATGCTTGAAACTTCAATATTTCGAAATTTAAGGACGCTAATTTACTCAAAATTGATACACCCGGCTTACCATGTAGCGGTAGCTTTCGAAAAGGTGAAAAATATATATTTAATATTTGCGCCGGGTATTTAATTTTCGGCTCCGCCCGAACTTAGACTTTCTTACTTGTTTATATTGTAGTCTTCAGAGAAGACTGGCTTTAGAATTTCTCCAACATATTTAGACAAATTTGAATATGGGACTTTACAAGTCGAGGCAATAGGACGTAGAGAGATTTCAGGTTTATAGATTTTTGGCAGCCCATAAAGTCTTGGAGCCCTTGCTGCAATACTGGTAAGGTCAACACCTTTTCTTTTGCGATTATGTGTTTACATTTGAAAAGGTCATCCACTAAGTTGTTATTTTTCCTTTGCAGAGTGTTTGTGGGATCTACTCGTATTGTTTTATACGTATTTTTGTGTCATAGTCTATTTTTTCTAGATATTCTGTTCTATACATTGCTACTGTTATGTTCCCCTTATCTGCGTCTGTTATGATAATGTTGTTTGTGTATGCTTGGAGGAATGTTTTTGTTTTTTTGTATGCTTCTAAAATGAACTTTTCGGCTCCATTGTTTTTTATATTTCGTTTGAATTGTAAAATCCTATTGCTTAGTTTATTTCTTGCTAGTTCTTTATCTTTATCATTTCCTATCAATTGTTTCACTTGCTCCATTTCTGCAATCGTGTGGCCTGCCGAGAAGTTGGATTTTGTTGTTGGCAGCGTGAATTTCTTTCCTAACGAGAGCAGCCACTTTACCTCCTGGGGAAAGATGATGCTGGTTTTGTTTACGAACCAGTTGTCGTTGGTGTTTATTACCAGTTTTCGCATTCTTTCGTATTTAATTTTCTCAATTTTGGAGGTGAGAGTTGATTCTTTCTCCTTCGCGATCTTCTTGTTGTGTCTTTTTATTTACACAACGGTTAGATCAGAAAAGCCTAACAAATTTCACAATTTAAAAATATGAATCTTTATATCCATCTTTATACATACTTTCCAAACTCTTTTTCCTGTTTCCAAACGATATCTCTTTTAATATGTTATAAAATTTTTCATTTAGAAGGAGAGAAGATCACATAATATGCACAACTTCTCCGTGTCTCGGACCTCACTATTTGGGATGAGATTTCGATGATTCCCAAAGAAGCACTAAGCGTAGTGATCGACTTTTGATAGACATGATGATGGAGACTGCCATCAAGTGTAATCTGTTGTTAGACATGACAGTGGGACGGCCATCGTTGAAAGTTCAGTTAAACGATCACCTTTATGGCAACAGGTTAAAACTCATAAGTTGATCCTAAATATGCGGGCAAATGAGGATCATGATGGGCTACTCTAATCAGGTATTGGCGATTTAGAAGTTCACACGGTATTATTACTTCCGTATTCATCAGCGATTTTATGTCCAAAAAATGATGATTGCACAAAAATTAATGAGCATATTATTTCTAATCTGTTATTTGGTGAAGAAACGATTTACCTGAGTTCAGGTTCTGTTCAACAATATGTGAGTACCGATCAATTATCTCCTGTAAAATTTTTGAACTCCCTGAATCCGTCGAATTTACCACCCCATAAATTAATTTTCAAGTCATGCCCTTCCAATAGTATGAAAACATTTCTCGGTAAAGGTAGCATTTGCTATGTCAATCAATAAAGCGCAGGGTGACGCTTTAAAGGGCAACTTTATTAGTGGCTTTTTCAAGAGTTAGTAGATTTAACGATATTCATGTGTGTATTCAAGAATATTTCAACCAAAAATAAAAGAAGGATCACTTTATCACTTCTAAATTTCACTCTAAAAAGTGCGTGTAAAACTATTACTGAAAAGTGTCTATTTTTCAACTAGAATCTGTGTTTTTGATTTTGAACATGAGATTTTTAAAATTGCAACAATGTTTAAAGGAAAAATACATTTGCTACTAATAACACAGTAGGGAGGCAAAGATATCACTAAACGGCCAAATACATAAACTTAATTTTGGCCTCTAGATTACGATGGCGTAGTGGAAGATCTACCTATCTCGGCAGCCAGTTCGAAAACGCTCTATCTCAGAAAACTTTTCAACAACGCCCTACTCAGAAATTGATTGAAGAACGTACTATTTCAGAATTTTATTGAAAAATATCCTATCTCAGAATTTTGTTGAAGAACGCCCTATCTCAAAATACATTGAAAATGTGCAGGGATAGGGCGTTTTTAAATTGGCAGCTGAGATAGGTCGATCTTCCACTCAGCCGTCGATATATGCATATAGTATATGTACGTACATATACTCATAAGTATTTAATTCAATAGATCGGTCTTGTGTCGTCTACAAAGTTGCACCGAGCGCTNTCAAAATACATTGAAAATGTGCAGGGATAGGGCGTTTTTAAATTGGCAGCTGAGATAGGTCGATCTTCCACTCAGCCGTCGATATATGCATATAGTATATGTACGTACATATACTCATAAGTATTTA
>NW_016193173.1:0-3323 GCF_001687245.7 Rhagoletis zephyria | reverse complement strand
GCGACAATATTAAATTGTCGCTATTAAATATTAATCACTAATTAAAAAAACAAAAAAAAAAATAATAATACTAATAATAATAATTAATTTAAATTTTAATTAAAAAGTAAAAAATTTTTCAATTCTCTTAAACTAATTTACTAACATCACTAAAAGCAATTAATTTACATTTGATAAATTGCATTAGTTGAAACGTGAAATTTATTTATGTTTTCATTGCGGTCATGGCAATTGATTGTTTGATTGTCAACAAATGGTTGATAGATTTTTTTTGGTAATTATAAAATTTGGCAGAGAGAAACAATAGCCAACATTACTGTGATGAAAGTGAAAAATGGCTGAGTCTAATTGCATAAGCTTTTGTTAGGCAACGCACGACGAAAAATTAGAGTTTTTCACAATTTCCTATCAAAATTTAGTTATTTTTGCTCATGGCATTAAATTTTCTTCGGAGCGATTAGTATTGTCTGCTAGTATTAAAGTGTAGGTATTTTAAACACCTAAATTACTCTTTGGCGGCCCAATTAAAGAAAATAAGTTGGGTTTTTTATCTTATAAAAAAGTTGTTATCGTACGAGTATTAAGTAATTTTGAGTTTTATCGCAGGAATGTGCATACTTCTGGTCAACGTTTTCTTTAAAATCAAAAATCATCTTCCAGAAATACTTTTTAGTGAGTCAAGGGGGTCTCCCCTTTTCGAAGGTAGCCCAGAAAACCTCGAATTTTTGTTTCGAATGCATCTCTTCCTGCTATAAAATACCAGCTCAACTTAATGGCCCAATTTTGATAACTTCATATGCCTTTTGGGCAACCTGTAGAAAAATTAACCTCTTCGAGGTCCCAGCGACGCCTTCAGGAGGGATATGTAGCAATATATCTAGCATGTGCAGTAAGATTTATTCCATACTTTCATGTCTCCCTTTGGCTTAAGAAATGTCATGCTGGAGCAAAGGTTGAGGTTTCAGGTGCTAAGTGTTATCAGCCGAAACTCGCGGCATGCGGGACATGTAACTAGATTACGCATGTTTTTAGGTGCGTATGCTATTCTTTTCGAGAATTTTGGTGATTAAAATTAGCGATATTGATTTTCGGAATTGCACTGCAGGTATTATGTGTGGCATGCTCTTATCATGCACTGCACTCTTCGAAACTTATCGTGAAGTAACGATGATGCAAACTCCCCAATCATCGTAAACATATATCCTACGCATACTAGGTAACGTTTGATTTTAGTGCTAAGGGATTGAGAAAATACAAAATTCCCGCAATCAGGTATTACAAATTCAACTGTCGTAAGGGCTTATTTCACATCTGCGTTGTTAGTTCCAATATCCGCTGAAGTGACGCAAGTACATATACACTAATCCGTACTAAAAACAAATGATAGAATGCAGATGTATAAGGATAGGACCAGATAGGAGAAATTCACAGAGTGTGTCAGAGTATCAGCTTCCAATTAGCAGTGTCCTTATCTTCCAGACAAGAGGGTAATTTGCTGTCATCCGATAAACGTAACTCACGCAGGGTTTTAACAAGCCTTTACTGGCAGAATAAAATACCGACAAGTAACAGTAACACATTTCGAAGATATTTTGTCGGTGACCTAAGAATGCCTTCAACCAAAACCGGTTAGATACCGACACCGGGCTTTTATATGCGATTTCTGCCTAGCAAGTTCAGCAGCTAGCAATGGTAACTTTGTTCCTATTTATATTAAATATATTCATCAACAACAGCAGAGTATACAATAAGCTTGAAAACAGCCTTCAGTTCAGTTCTAACTATTCTCTCTGATAGAGTTAATATCTCCCTTGAAAGACAATAGCGTACCCCCTTATGGAAAAGAAAAATTTAATGTTGGCCTGTAAAAAAACATCCTTTCTCCAGAGCAAAGATTTGATTTAGGTTCATTGGTCCTGGTTTCTATTTCACAAGTCACTTGGCCCTGCCATCAGTTAGATATCCATAACCTCTAAGCTCCTATTGAACAATACTTCTTTCTAACAAAACTCTGAAGTCTACAGTAACCCCTTACTACATAAACTTATGAGAAATTTCCATCGTGGCACCCTTGAGTGTAGGTAGAGACAAAACTTCAAATGCCCTTCTCCCAGTGAAGAGAACCGCATTAATTTTTAGGCGACTAACTGGCAGAGGTTAATTTCATGTTGCACAATACAACATTGTCGCCAATAGCTAGTTTGGTGATCGATTCGGTATTTCCGCAGAATACCCTACAAGACTCCGTTTTCTATTCTGTAACCTAACACTCATACTTCTTAATATGATATCAAGCCGTTCGCTAGTATGGGTACCGGGGCGCCGGAAGTGGGCAGTTAAACGAACTTTCAAGAGCCCGCATATATGTTTATCGGCAGGTAGACACGTACAATTTGGGGTCACCCACGCCTTAAGGAGCTGAGTTCTGAATAAATGATTTTTAAGTGATCTAGATTCAATTGGATCCATGTGATATCACAATGGCCCCTTCATAGTGCCTCGGTTTGTTGTCTTTTAAAGATCGGCGGCCACTTCTATCTAACTTAACCCTACAGCGGCGAGGTTAATAATTTACGTTTTTAGCGAGTATCAATATGTGATACCATTTAAGAATTTCGCAAATAAAATTTCATTTTCGAAACTTTGGACAAATTTTAGTTAAAGGAATTTTCGGTTTTTGGCGGTAATATGTTTACTATCTCCACAGTTATGGAAGATCGAGACTTGAGGTTTAAGACTAAATAAGAAATGAAAAAGCTCTACCTTGAAGGGATACAATTAAGCTTTTATGGACATTCACTTTCATCACAGAATTAAAATGAAAAAATTTCGTAAAATCCAAGTTTGAAAACTTAGGAATAAAAAAATTACAAGTAGTGATTGTTGCGAATAATAGTCTCTCTTAATGTTTTTTTTTAGCGAAAAACGTTTATGAATTGTTTTGAAGTTTACAATCGGCTCTTAAAGCCAAATGGTGTTTAATATTCGCGCTAGTAGTTTTACTTTGGAAAGTACTATTTTGAATTATTTTCAAGTTTTTTATGTACACGTCGTCGTAAATCTGTTGCTCAAAAACGAAATTCGTCTTAAAATATGCTGGTATTTTCGAAATTTGGCGCAAATAACAAAGTGTGCTTATTGCGGGATTTCATTTGAGGTGTCTAAAAGTATGCAAAAATAAATTGCAAAATTTTGTAAGACCCGGCTACCACGCCAATGCAAAATTTAACGCATGACTACTGCGCCTAAAATAATGCAATGTTATTGTTACGTCCAACAACGAAACAATTTTTTTATTCATAGGCAAATTTTTAGGCGCAGCA
>NW_016193172.1:0-3324 GCF_001687245.7 Rhagoletis zephyria | reverse complement strand
TGAATAAAAATAGTTTCTTAAAGAACTTTTTGAAAAAAGTCCCCTCAGAAAAAATCTGCATTAAATATTTAAAAATCTTTTCAACGGAATCGTAATAATGAGATTTTTTATGCATTTTTTTTTACTTTTTTCAAAGATTGACTTACAAAAAACTTGGATAACTGGGCCAAAACTATTCTTATTTAGACTTATGGGATCTCGATAGAAAGGTATTTTCACAATCTTTTTATTTCTGTCCAAAAAAAAGTCATTCGTGTCCCTTTTTTTCAAATACCAACACATCTTAATTCAACTTTGAATGACGTTCGTTCATCCTACCTTTCTCTTTCATCCTTCTAATGAGTTTTTTATCAAAGAAATATCTTTTCAATGACACCTCTTAGGTCTAAATGGGAAGAGCTTAGGNATTTTTTTTTACTTTTTTCAAAGATTGACTTACAAAAAACTTGGATAACTGGGCCAAAACTATTCTTATTTAGACTTATGGGATCTCGATAGAAAGGTATTTTCACAATCTTTTTATTTCTGTCCAAAAAAAAGTCATTCGTGTCCCTTTTTTTCAAATACCAACACATCTTAATTCAACTTTGAATGACGTTCGTTCATCCTACCTTTCTCTTTCATCCTTCTAATGAGTTTTTTATCAAAGAAATATCTTTTCAATGACACCTCTTAGGTCTAAATGGGAAGAGCTTAGGTTCAGCTATTTACGTTTTTCTTATACCAATCTTTAAAAAAAGTAAAAAACAGCATCAAAAATCTCATCATTACGATTCCGTTTAAATATTTTCATGCAAATTTTTTAAGCTTAAACCGTTTTGTCATTTGATGGGATTTAAAAAAAAAAAATCTTTAGGAAACTATTTTTATTCATGAAAAACTCCATTTTTGGAAGTATTTTCAAATCGGTCCAGTTCACTTAAATCTTAATATCTTTCGGAAATATTTTGGTGGACGTCTTAAAATATAATAGATTTTATAATTCTAATGGAAAAATAGTACCGATTTTCTTTGTATGGGGAGCGATGCAGTCTAATGTGCATATATGAGTATGTTTTCCATAGAGTTCACTTGAACAAATGCTTTAGTGTTCCATTATCGGCAAGCTACAATAAAATTAAAAATGAATACATTAAGACTTAATAAATGAACGACTGCGTACGGTTGAGCCATAAATTAATGTCTCCCCAAACAATATCTGAAATAAGTCCACGTGAAAAGCACCCCTCTCTGCCATTCGCGTTCAATTGCACCATGTGACATAAGCAACAAATTTATTGTATCCTTTTCCGGAAAACATATGTAGGCACTGTGCTAAGTTCGCCTTATAAACTGTTGTTTCCTTTTCCACTTTTTTCATGTGAGTCAACTACAATCAATAAGAACGAAAAATGACACTGAAGATGGCACAATGCCGAAACCGGTTTGTCTGCAAACCAAACTTGACAAGGGATGACGGAAATTCGTTCCAAAATAAATCATCTTACCACCCTGTCGGAAAAATCAACCAACACCAACATACAATCAATAAATTAAATTATTTGTTTCTAAAAAATATAATGTACTAGCAGAGCACCCGACGTCGTTCGGGTTAAACAAATCAAAATATAAAACAGTACTACAAATATTCAGTTCAGCATAAATTAAAGGAGTCAATTTATTTTCTTTCTGTTTAAAATAAGGCATCCTTATAAACCATACTTTCAGCTTTATCGTGCCTCAACAACTATATATTTGTAATCATTTTCTGTACTACAAATCTTGTTTCATTATTAATATTAGGTGGATTAAGGTAGCGATATAATTTTCAAATTAAAATTAGTCTACTACGGTACATTGCGTTTAGCTGCCTATTCGATTAGCTGTAGTAGTATAGCTGCACTTTTCCGGTAGAATGCTTATTATGCTTATTATTTCAAAAGGAGATTTATTCATTCTGAATGGACACTTTTCGTTTAACAGCAAAAAATGATCAAATCCTTCCATTTCGAAATGGTCTAAGGACTGTAAGGTTTCAAAAAAAAACACAGTTTTAAATATCCGAGTGATCTAATAGATGAATACATATTTATCCACTTTTACAAACTCATTTATATATACTTTACACTAAACACCTCCCATATACATACATGTCTGCATACCAAATTTCTAGTTCATTTGACTTATTTTTCCCAATTTATGGCTGTTTAAAAATTCCTCGCCCATACTCCACATTCCCTTTTACAAATTCATGTATACAAACCTTACTATGGATATGTATTCATACCAAAGTTCATATTCTTGAGAATCATGATTCCGAAGTTGTATCTTATACAAAATTTCACACCTGTGGAATGTGCCACGTCTCCTTAAAAAAAAAAATTATATATGCCTTACTATAAGCATTTATCATAGATCTGCACACCAAATTTCAAGTTCATGTGACCTATGGTTCCGAAGTTATATCTGTTTAAAAACTTCACGCCAACGAGATTCCCCATAATAATACCCAATTTTTTATTTAACCATTTTTTCATCGCAACTATAATTTCAGCCAAAAACCCACAAAAACCCCGAAAAATGCAATGGGCGGACCAATAAAAAATCATTAGTATTAAAAAATGGTTAAATAATAAATTGGTTATTATTACTGAAAGTCTCCTGAAGAGAACCACGGTTTTCTGATCGAAAAATATAGATTTTTAAGAATTTTATACCATTTCTACTAAAAGTTGTTTTTTCCCATATAAAAATACATGGAAAAATTTAGGCGCTTTGAGCGAGCTCTAAATATTTTTTGATTTCAAAATAAAAAATAGGGGCATACTTTTTTCATTATAGAACAATCCTAGGGGGTGAGAGCATTACAATTCCGACTTTACTGTTTTTGGACCACCCTAGTAAGCACCCACCATAGATATATCTGCATGCCAAATTCAATCTCAGCTCACTTATGGTTCCAGAGTTATAGATGATAAATTCTCCCGCCTATGGGATGTGCCACGCCCTCTTTCCACACTCATGTATAATAATAATAATAGATTGGCGCTTACATATATGTTAGTGTTTGGCCGAGCTTCTCCTCCGACTTGTGGCGTGCGTCTTGATGTCGTCACACAAAGCGGAGGGACCTACAGTTTTAAGCCGACTCCGAACGGCGATTTTTATGAGAAGCTGTTTTACATGGCAGAAATACACTCGGAGGTTTGCCATTGCCTGCCGAGGGACGACCGCTGTTAAAAAAAACCTTTTTCTATATTGACCAGGGCTTGAACCCAGGTGCTGATGAGTGAAAGCTCGCACTGCTTACCACTACAGCACAGCGGCCGACACACTCATGTATAT
>NW_016193171.1:0-3324 GCF_001687245.7 Rhagoletis zephyria | reverse complement strand
GTTTCATTGTTGTCAATTACGATAAGGGCAATGTGGCTGCGTATACCATAAATGGCAAGAAGCTACGCCACGAAACGCATAATGATAACTTGCAGGTGAGGAATATTAACAAATATATTTAAGAAATAAATATTTATTGAAGTGGAATTAGACCAGGTGAAGTAATATAAGCGAGACGTTGTATTCAACATTGATTTAAAAATTTGCTTAATATTTTCAAGACATGATTTCATTAATATATATATTCTATATAAATACGTATGTTTTCATTTGATAGTTTTAACATTTGATAAAGACTTAACGGAGAATATTACACGTCAATATTTTTACTTACTAAAATTTCTGGCATATTTCTGTTTCTTCTCTTTTCAGTGCATGCTGCTGTCGCGTGATGGTGAATATCTGATGACANGCATGTAATGCGGCCATCCGTTCGTTGGCGTTGACACACGATCAAAAGTAAGTGCGATTTAAAATTCTTAAGCGCTGGTTATACGTACATTACAGCGCAGGGTATAGACAAGCAGCGCATGTGAAGCAGGAGTGTTATTATACTCCGCATAGAGGGCATAGTCAGCTGTTCTGTGTAATCAGTTAGTCTGTTCCTGTACTCTAGGATTTAGTTGGGAGTCTTTACCCGAATAATTCGTATAATTTTAATGGAGTAGCAGCAACTAACTTTAAAATCGACTTTATTTCGACTATGAATATGATGCAATGTATGTATCTGAACGACCTCTCAGTAAATCTGATGAATACTGGAACAGACTAAGGATAGATAACCAAAAGAAATCAGAGTGGCATCTCTCTTTCAAAGTGTCACATAGCGAAAGATCAAAATTCAACAGACTTCGCTTTCATGCTCTGTCATGCGCTGTGTCCGGTAATCGCATGTATGCAAAACTCACGTTTACCATTTTCGCCTGTTTGTGTAGCAGATGTAGCAGCTCGACATACTATTTTTCATTTATGTATATTTCTTCCTTTTAAAGCAAAGGCAATTATATATTTGGCCCACAACTACGTCCGCGTCATGTTTAGTTTAACGTAAACTTTTTTTTTAAATTGATTTGTTCACTTATTCATTAATCTAAATTATTAATTTAATTTCTAAAAAAAATATTTAAATTATGTAACATGAAATAAACAAAAGACTAGGAACTTTGAAAAGAATGATTTACTCTAAAACATGGCCAGCAACCCAGTTTTCAACTAATTGGCATGTGAAATTAATTGAAATTTACTTAGAAACAGATGGCAACCCTCTTAAAAAAAATTTTAAGATAAAGCGGTTCCGCTTGACGTCTGGAGTATAATATTTTAATAAACTTCATGAATAAAAGATGATCGAAATAAAGCTCTCTCAAATCGGTTCCGTTCGAATTTATCTTTAAGTTGGATTTGAATTTGAACAGATGGCAACCCTGCTAAAAAATATGTTCAAAATAAAGCTTTCTTAAATCCGTTTCGCTGGATATAGGTATCTTTCAGTTAACTTCTTAACTAAATTGTATTTGACCTTTAAACAGGTGCGGAATAAAGATTTCTTTCGTTTGACATCTAAATTAAATCTCAATCTTAAAAAAGATTATCGAAATAAAGCTTTTGGAATAGACTTTCTGGCAGGTGGCTCCATTCAAAAATATTTGAGAAACAAAGCTTGCTTAACCATGTTTTTTTTACATCTTTATTGTAATATTTGATTTAATTTATTGACTAAATGAATTGGACTTGGCTTCACTTGACACTTCCAATTGGCGTCTGTTGGCCCAGAAGACAAACGTTTGGCGTACTTTGTTGGACTTTGCCATAATCGCTTGGGCGGTTAACGCGTCAATCAAAAACAAGAAGAAGATTCAATTTATTTTGACTTTTAAGCAGGTGGCAACGATTTTTTTTAATATTCTTTTAAATAAAATTTTTCTTGCAGCCTTAATATTTATCTCGAACGATAGGTCGCATGAACGATTCGTCCGCAGATGACATCGTCGCTGACTGCAATTTTATACCTCTATCGGTCGTCTTCTTGTTTTACGTCGATTAGGTTCCAATCAGGGACCGTAAATAATAGTATTTTCAACAACTTAACTTGGCTAGATATTTTAAGTCGATAATAAAAGTATTTTCCTAATAATAAACAAACCGCTTATCCAAATTAAACAAGTTTGGTATAAACTGAAAGAGGACTAAAATAGCTTCAAAACTGAAATATTTAAAAATGTTTTTTTAATTAACATAAAATTTATTTTTTATTTAAGTCGTCTTTCATTTGGTGCCAAGTCTTTTTAATTTGGGTAAGTTTGTTTCCTATCCGGAAAGACTTTTATTTCGGACTTAAAAAATATCTGCCCAAGTTTAACTGCTGAAAAAAAATTGCTATTTACGGACTCTGGTTGCAATCATCTCGGTTACGTTTAAGTCGGCAATAATGATGCCACCAGACTAATTTTTTAAGCACTCAAGATACACAAAAAGTCTGTTTATCTCCTTCGTTGGGCATCTCGGATTATTTTAATCCTTTCTTAATTGTTTAGTAAACCTGGATTAGACTTTTTATCTTGAGATAACCATTTTAAAAATATTTTCGAAGTAAAGCTTTCTTAGACATCTTTTTTTGACATTCAGAATATAATATTGACTAAACTGAATCTCGCGTTTAAATCAAGTGGCAAACCTTCTAAGAAATTAAAAAAAAAACATTTTAAATCTCTTTCGTGTTGATTAAATTTCATTTGAACCCCCTTATATAGTTTCTAAATAAATAACCCCCTTATATATAGTTTCTAAATAAATAAAATATTACTATCCGAATGTCAATCGAAAAAGATATAAATTAAGGGTTTCATTTAACTCATTAATAAAGTAGGCAGGTGGCAACCCTGTACAAAAAATTATTTTGAAATAAATATTGTTTCCGTTCTTTTGAAATTTATACAAGAAAATTTTTATGGTACTTTTAATTTCACTAGAATTTAACCTTCTTCCCTTCCCTTCTTTCGTACATATTTATTTAGTAGAACAGATACGTACCCATTTAAGTTCTCTCTTTTCATTTCCTTCATTCTGTATTTTTTTTATTTATTTCCAGATACCTCCTTGCTGGACTGTCCACCGGCTCCATCATTGTATTTCACATTGATTTCAATCGCTGGCATCACGAGTACCAGCAGCGATACTAAACGCCGAGAGAATACGAAATGATAATTCTCAAATGCTTTCAAAAGCGATGACGCAAATTAACTTGGATAGTAGATTTGCAAACCTCAAACAAAGAAGCGTAGACAGCTACTTCAAACATATATGGGTGACGGATGTTGTACCGGC
>NW_016193170.1:0-3324 GCF_001687245.7 Rhagoletis zephyria | reverse complement strand
TCATGAGTATGTGTTATAACGTATGCTTACTTTAATGCATCGTTTTCTAGTTTCCTTGCGTGAAGTTGCAACATCGCGGTAAGTGCATGTAAAATGCGACAAAAATAGCGCATTTAAGCGTCTACTGTATACATATGAACATATGACATACATATCCACACACACACTACGTTGTCGCATTTTTTCTGCCCAACTATTTGTGGCAAATAACTGTACATAAGTGCAATAGCGGAGCGTCATTTACTGCTATCACACTGATGGCGTTGCACTTTTGGAGTTGCACGCACGGCGCGGCAGCTCCACCGCCATGCAACAATGGCACGCGCACATAAAACGAATTCCAGCACATCATCATCATTGCAGGTTTACGTCTTTTTTTTTGCACTTTATTTCCATTCATTGCCTTTCATTGGATTTCTTTCTTTTCTTTACGCCATTAATGGTCCCTTCAATGCAATGTCATAGAAAGAAGGAAGCACTAGGAGCGGAGGATACTAGGGAGCGNCACAAATGTGGATATACATATGTAAGTGTGAACGAACACATGAGTATTATTAATTTCTTTCTTTTTATTGAATGCTGTGAAGTGGCAGGTATAAATGAAGTGATGTATGTGTGCATGATAAATAAAACATACGATATGTGAAAGGTATGGAAACGCAGAAAGTAATGAAAAGAAAAATACTACATATATGTAAATATGCTAATGAATAAAGAGAAAAAATTGCACAAGAAAAACCAATATAACGCGAGGATTAACCTCCTCAAAAAATACGGGGGGCAAAGAGAAACGGAAAATCGGCAAGGAAAATTAAATGGCGAAGAATTAAAGCCATGTTAGTTTATACATAATTTACGTTGCGTAACTTAACTTAATATTTGGGCAAACTTGTTATATGAAACGCTGTGTTATCGATTAGTCAAACCTTAACTTGCTGTAAGAAATTTAAAAGATGAGCTAGTCTGGACTTAATTTTCGTAAATTAACGTAAGTTAATAGGCCTCATGTATAAAAAGTGAGCTTAAGCTCAGACTAATTTGTACTTAAAATCGAGTCAGAGCTTAAGTTAAATTTTTGTGCATGAGGCCAAATGTACATGTGAGAATTTGTGTTACCGATAAGTCAAATCTTAACTTACTGTAAGAAACTTAAGAACCTGTAGATGCTATTAGATGCTTAAGTTACGGCCTTACGTAAATTGAGAGCGTTGAGGGAATAAGGTTTTCCAGATTTTCGTTTTTGTATGTGATCATATTTTTTGCATGCATTTTTTAATCACCCCGTTTAAACAGGCAAAGCTTAGATTATTAGCTGTCAAATTTGTAGTGCTTAGTATTTTCACATCTCAAAGAAAAGTTATGTTTCTTCTCTGTGCCACCGTGATCACATTTTTCTGCTATCTTAAAGACTGCTTTTCACTATGTCAAACTCAGTAGCATTTGTCGTCAAACAAGTGAAAACACATTGTCAAATGAGACCAGAAAGCGGTTTATCGATTGATTTGGATAAGGACAGGTAAAGGTATGGATAAAGGAGATAAAGTTGTGTCAAAATATGACATGGTGAAAACCAGTCTTAAGCAATTTAAATATATTTTAACTTAATATTCGTCTCAAAATACCTTTACAAACCTCTTCTTCTTGGCATTTCTCCTCTTCCTCGCAAAAATAATCGATAAAACTTGGTTGAAGCCCGAAAAGTTATCGGTTTAAATTGAGATTTTTTTTAATTACAGATTAACGAGGGACAACTTTTGTATGTCTAATCTATTTTTCTAATTACCTATTAGGAAGTTAAGCTCGAAAATGAGGATAATCTGCTCATATGTAAACCTAGTATTAGCTATGTAGACAGGAAATGCTTGCGGCAAAGGATAGTGCGCGAATCTTGGGACCCGTTCCGTCAACAACTAATTTAGTGAACAGACAAAATGAGCCTCGGATAGGACAGCCAGCCGCATCCTTCCAAAGGAAAGAGGCAACATTCTGAAAGCTTAAGAGACTTTCTGCCAGAGATCTTTAAAGTTGAGCTCACCAAATCTAGGCAGTTGTTTGGATGATTCGACTTCAATATTCCCATTAACCAGCTGCTAAAGATACTTTGTGACCTAAAACGCATTTCAACTTGACAAAGAAGTAATCTCATGGGTTAGAGGGGGATGTTAGTCATTCCAAGGCTATTATCGAACAAAAATTTGGTCAGACCACGTAATGTGTGACTTTTATTCTTTATTCTTGAGCGGAACCGCTCAGCTGCTCAGAAATGCCACAATGTGGCCACATCCCATAGTATTTCATATGACCTCAAGGAAGCATAGTTTACAGCTGGTGTTAGTGAGTTACAGTCAGCATTGTTAGGCGGCTTTAAACTGGAAAGCCCTTTGCAGAATACCCCTAACTCGTCCTTTCCCTCCAGCTTTGATCTATCCGTGAATAGGAGCACTGATCTTAGTTCCACAGATTAACTCTTATTCAGCCTTTCAGTTGGGTTCCACAGATTATTTCTCATACAACCCTTCGGTTGAGAGAATATGGGTAGTGCAAGACATCGTCGTGCACAGTGGTCAATTACACCCGAGGTGATATTAAAATTTCTCAAAATTGCCATGTGTACATAGTAAGAAATAAACTAATTTGTAGAACTCGGCCAAGATCGCTTGGGCGGTTACAGCGCCAAATAAGAAGAAGAAAGTCTTTTTTAAATTGAAACTTATGCTGTACATATACTCGCATGTATTATAGATTTAGGTTAATTTGGTAATTTCGTTTCTTGATAACAGACAATTTCTACTCGCTTCTATATATCTCAACTAAATGTCACATATTTTTGAAATATCATTTCTAGTAGCATTATCTCAACCAAACACTTCCTCAAATATTTTAGAATAAAACTTAAGATATTTTATGAACTCAAAATTCAACCAACGGTATTTTTTTAGCGGCGTAAGACATGCGATTTTCGCGAAGCCTTTATTCAAGTAGATATTTTTACAAAATATGGATAGAAATTTATCTAAAACAAACCTGCATCATTTGATTTTTTTTTAATAATTTTGCACTAGCGGAAATGGGCACTGTATGTAGACTGTTGTCCTCCACTGTATGTACATACATTCCCATCAAGTGCGAATGTGTACTTTCGCAACTGTTGCACGTGTGCTCAAATTAAAGGGGAACAAATATTAGCCAAGCTGTGACGCTAGCACACTTGAGCACAGTACATATGTATGTACATACAAACATTCTTTAACAACTTTGTATGTATGTACTTAGGTAAGCTTTCCCAGCAAAAAATCGGTAATCGCTTTTAGTGGTAACGTGTTC
>NW_016193169.1:0-3324 GCF_001687245.7 Rhagoletis zephyria | reverse complement strand
CTTAATTTTATCGGTTGAATTTCAACCGCTGGGCGAACACTAGTTAAATATAAAATAATATTGATAGCATATAATAGAATTATCATAGTCGCTCCAATTCATAGGCACACTGCTATGCAACACTGTAGTATGTACATTAGGGAGGTCCAAAAATGCATCTGAATAAGTAAAGTCGGAATTTTTATGCTCTCACACCCTAAGATTCTTCTATACCGAAAAAAACTACCTACTACCTACTACTACTACTACTAATACTAATACTAAAAATATTTAAGTTCAAAGTTTTGCATGTATTTTATATGGGGAAAAACAACTTTTAGTAGAAATGATATCAAATTCTTACAAATCAATATTTTTCGATTGAAAAACTCATTTTCTCTGCGCAGGTTCCCAGTACTAATACCCAATTGTTTATTTAACCATTTTGTCATATTATATGGGGGACCAATAAAATATCGCTTCTATTACTTTTTTTCGATATAGAAAAATCATAGGGGATGAGGGCATTAAAATTCCGACTTTACTCTTTTTGGACCGCCCTAATGTACATACATATGACCACGGTCTAATGGATTCTAAGATTTTTTACTGCCATAAGGTGTTTCAACTCTTCGTAAAACATTTAATGAAGCGTAATGAATACTTAATTAAATATTTAGTATGCTGCTTACTTGAAGATAAGTAGCCCTCACACACTTGCGGTGGTGTGGAACATAAAGCAAGTACAAATTATCTCTTACCGCTGGATAATACTCCGCAGACATTAAATGAAAAGGCAAAATTCCACTTCAACGGATGCTGACAACGCCGCTTTTGACTTTAAATTTGTAGCTTCATTTTATGTACCGTTTTACTGCACAGTTGGTATTATTTTATGCGCTACAAAGTTAGTTAACTGACGTTTTTACGCATACACATATACAGTGACTCAAACAAGCGCTCACGTCTTGATCTTTTTAAAATATTGTAGTTTCCTATGTTTTGTCTAAAGTTTCGAGCTTTTATTTATATAGTTTTGGTTAAAGCTTGGACAATATTTTTATAGAAAGATACACAAAAAAAAAATCAACATGAAAAACATTGTGAATATTAAAAAAAAAACACAATCAACATTTGCACACTGGTCTGTGTCACTGTACATACAATAGCAGATCCATTGTATGGAACTACGACAAGCCGCGAAAGACTCCTTTACGCTTTAAACGAGAAACTAAGTTTCGATAAGATTAGTTTCATGTTTGCTGGGTTACCTTTTATTAAAGTGAAAAATCTGCATCATAAATTGTAATATATTAGGGAATAAATTACAGCAAAAGTTGCACCTTCCTTACGCTGATCTGAGCCACGCATACCTGCAAAAATCCTTGGACCATGTGGTTGGAACACTTACAAACTGCTCCTCTGTAATGCAGTAGTGCAACAAATCGCACCTAAACACCAGTTTATTGGTGCCTAATTATTGCTCTACACAACACGATGTTTATTGGGCTGTGATAGAGGCTTCTGGGAGTAATCCCTTGTGCTACTCTGATGTATTGCAGTGCTGGAGTATATGGTCCTGTCCTAGACCATCGCAATGTTAATTGCGCACACATTTACCCGGTTTATATAATCACGCTTTCTTTTTTGTCCAGATTTCAGTACAAAAATTGCAGAGATAGTGTAGCAAAGAACATAGAATACACTTATTGAATATCAAAACTAGTCTAGACATCTACTTCGTCAGCTAAATTAATTACAGACAGATCCTATGGGTCCAGAAAAAATTTTGTATACTTTTTTGTCCATTTATAGACGGTGGCATGAGGTACTGCATACCAAACGACGATTAGAAGAAGGATATAGTCTTGCAATCAAAACCAAATCTATGGCAAATCTCAATGGTTGCAAGTATAATAAATTGTATGCAGAAGTGAACTCTTAGTTTCACTATGAAAAATTAAAATTCTTTAAAATCTTAAACAAAAAAGATATGAAAAATTACCCACCCACATTTTCCGTATGATTGGCGTTGGCAAAATAGCATTCTCAAATTTAAAAATATGGTGATTAAACTGGAAGAGCTTACAAATTGAAACTTAGCTGATAACTTCCTAGCAATTCATGACAGTAATCTGCCAAAGTAGTGAAAATTCAGCAGCTCATACAGCTTACCAAGTCGGTCAGCAAACGAAAAAGAAAACAAATAGAAGCGAAATTGTGTAACAAATGATTTGCCAAGCAACTATCATCCACTTAGCGAAACTTATGTATCTCAGGAGCAGCGGTGGAAGTTGAAGGACAGCGTGAGAATTGTGAATCAGTGAATTTCGCGAGCTTAATGAAGTGATACAATTAAAATGAGACAATTGAAATAAGGAAAGATAAAGCGCATGCTTTCAAAGGAAGTGCACAAAAACACAAAATTATGTGGGCGGAGAAGGGGGGAATAAAAGCAATTCTGTATCTTCATTACTTACTTACTGTAATGATGGTGCCTCGTATACAGTTTACATACATACAAATACATATGCGTTGTGCAACAAGCGGCTATTAAAGCAGCAACAAATAAATATGTAACTATGTACATGTGTGACAATAAATAAATACATACATACATATATACGCAAAGGTACATTAGAGTGGTCCAAAAACAACAAATTCGGAATTTTAATGCCGCCACCCCCTAAGATTGTTCTGAACCGAAAAAATATACACCTATTTTTTTATTTTGAAATCAAAAAATATTTAGGGTGTTTTCGCAGCGCTCAAAGTTTTCCATGTATTTTATATGGGGGAAAAAACAACTTTTCGCAGAAATTATATAAAATTTTTGAAGTTCAATATTTTTCAATCGGAAAACTGTGGTTCTCTTTAAGAGACCTCCATTATTAATGTCCAATTGCTTATTTAACCATTTTTTAATATTAAACATTTTTTATTGGTCCCCCCATTGCATTTGCTGGGGGTTTTGGAGGACCTATAAAATATATAGTTACCATGAAAAAATGGTTAAAGAAACCATCGGGTATTAATACTGGGAATCTCCTGAAGATAAGCAAAGTTCTCCGATCGAAAAATATTCGTTTTCAAGAATTCTACACTATTTCTATGAAAAGTTGTTTTTTCCCTCACTACGTACATTTTTTTTTATCTCAAAATAAAAAAATATGGATATATTTTTTTCGGTATAGAACCATCCTAGGCGGTGGCGGCATTGAAAATCCGACCTTATTTTTCACATACATTTTGAACCACTTCAATGTACATAAATATATGAGTCTGTACGAGAATACAGAGAATAAATAATATAAAAAAAACTTTTTAATATACAACGCTTTTATA
>NW_016193166.1:0-3324 GCF_001687245.7 Rhagoletis zephyria | reverse complement strand
ATTGAAGCTATCGCCTTCTCGTCCTGAGATTCCCATTTCGCCACTGCATCCTCAGTTATGCATTGTGACTTGACGCTTTTTCCGCTAACAATTTTCNCGCGGCTGATGAACTTCCTTCAGAATGTTCCAAGCTGCAGCGGCTGAATTTGCATGTTTGATGTGGTTAATTTGCGATGGATTTACGCTTAACGTAATTGAAGCTATCGCCTTCTCGTCCTGAGATTCCCATTTCGCCACTGCATCCTCAGTTATGCATTGTGACTTGACGCTTTTTCCGCTAACAATTTTCCACAGCTCCAAATGTACAAGGACGCTCTTCATTTGTACATTCCATGATTCGTAGTTGGAATCATTAAGCTTCTCTATTTGGCAAATAGAAGCCATCTAAAAATTGTTTTATATAACGCAGCAAAATTCTATTGAAAATTTTTATTTTTTTTTCTGTAATTGATTTTCAATTCAAAGCTGAGGTGCCCATAACCTATTAGAAATATGAAACGGATCAATTGAATTCTCTCGAACGAATGAACATTTATTTCAATGAATATGTTAAGAAGTATACCAGAAATACAAAGCTTATTTGGTTGATTTCCAACAGTATCTATATATAATTGCTCAGTCATACGCCTTAGTTAGGGCGATCTGGCGTAGCTACAGAATTGGGTTGTATATCAAATTAAAGATCAAGCTCCACAGGTTATTCAAATATTGTCAGATTTAACATGGGTGAAGCAGGTGCTAAAATATAAGCGTTTAAACATTTTATTGACTCACTCTCAACGTATCTATATATAATAGCTCAGTCATAGGATTTAGTTAGGGCGATCTGGTGTAGCTACAGAATTGGGTTGTATATCAAATTAAAGAACAAGCTCCGCAGGTTACTCAAATATTGTCAGATTTAACATCGGTGAAGAAGGTGCTAAAATATAAGCGTTTAAACATTTTCTTGACTCACTTTCAACGTATCTATATATAATTGCTCAGTCATACGACTTAGTTAGGGCGATCTGGTGTAGCTACAGATTTGAGTTGTATATCAAATTAAAGACCAAGCTAAACAAGTTATTCAAATATTGTCAGATTTAACATCGGTGAAGAAGGCGCTAAAATATAATCGTTTAAACCTTTTCTTGACTCACTCTCAACGTATCTATATATAATTGCTCAGTCATACGACTTAGTTAGGGCGATCTGGCGTAGCGACAGAATTGGGTTGTATATCAAATTAAAGATCAAGCTCCACAGGTTATTCAAATATTGTCCGATTTAACATCGGTAAAGAAGGTGCTAAAATATAAGCGTTTAAACATTTTCTTGACTCACTCTCAACGTATCTATATATAATTGATCAGTCATACGACTTAGTAAGGGAGATCTGGTGTAGCCACAGAATTGAGTGGTATATCAAATTAAAGTGCAAGCTCCATAGATTATCCAGAAATTCTCAGATTTTAAATCGGAGAAGTAGGTGCTGAAATATAAGCGTATAAAGGCCAAGCTAAACAGGTTATTCAAATATTGTCAGATTTAACATCGGTGAAGTAGGTGACAAAATATAAGCATTTAAACATTTTCTTGACTCACTCTCAACGTATCTATATATAATTGCTCGGTCATACGACTTAGAAAGGGAGATCTGGTGTAGCCACAGAATTGAGTGGTATATCAAATTAAAGTGCAAGCTCCATAGGTTTTTCAAAAATTGTCAGATTTCAAATCGGTGAAGTAGGTGACAAAATATAAGCATTTAAACATTTTCTTGACTCACTCTCAACGTATCTATATATAATTGCTCAGTCATACGACTTAGTTAGGGCGATCTGGTGTAGCTACAGAATTGAGTTTTATATCAAATTAAAGATCAAGCTCCACAGGTTATTCAAATATTGTCAGATTTTACATCGGTGATGCAGGTGCTAAAATATAAGCGTTTAAACACTTTCCTGACTGACTCTCAACGTATCTATATATAATTGCCCAGTCATACGACTTAGTTAGGGCGATCTGGTGTAGCTACAGAATTGAGTTGTATATCAAATTACAGATCAAACCCCACGGGTTATTCAAATATTGTCAGATTTTACGTCGGTGATGCAGATGCTAAAATATAAGCGTTTAAACATTTTCTTGACTCACTCTCAACGTATCAATATATAATTGCTCAGTCATACGACTTAGTTAGGGCGATCTGGTGTAGCTACAGAATTGAGTTGTATATCAAATTAAAGTGCAAGCTCCATAGGTTTTTCAAAAATTGTCAGATTTCAAATCGGTGAAGTAGGTGACAAAATATAAGCATTTAAACATTTTCTTGACTCACTCTCAACGTATCTATATATAATTGCTCAGTCATACGACTTAGTTAGGGCGATCTGGTGTAGCTACAGAATTGAGTTGTATATCAAATTAAAGTGCAAGCTCCATAGGTTTTTCAAAAATTGTCAGATTTCAAATCGGTGAAGTAGGTGACAAAATATAAGCATTTAAACAATTTCTTGACTCACTCTCAACGTATCTATATATAATTGCTCAGTCATACGACTTAGTTAGGGCGATCTGGAGTAGCTACAGAATTGAGTTGTATATCAAATTAAAGATCAAACTCCACAGGTTATTCAAATATTGTCAGATTTTACATCGGTGAAGCAGGTGCTAAAATATAAGCGTTTAAACACTTTCCTGACTCACTCTCAACGTATCTATATATAATTGCTCAGTCATACGACTTATTTAGGGCGATCTGGTGTAGCTACAGGATTGAGTTGTATATCAAATTAAAGTGCAAGCTCCATAGGTTTTTCAAAGATTATCAGATTTCACATCGGTGAAGCAGGTGCTAAAATATAAGCGTTTAAAAATTTTCCTGACTCACTCTCAACGTATCTATATATAATTTCTGATTCATACGACTTATTTAGGCCGGTCTGGTGTAGCTACAGAATTGAGTTGTATATCAAATTAAAGTGCAAGCTCCATAGGTTTTTCAAAGATTCAGATTTCAAATCGGTGAAGTAGGTGACAAAATATAAGCATTTAAACATTTCCTTGACTTATCGGGTTGTATATTAAATAAAAGTTCAAGCTCCATAGGTTATCCAAAAAATTATCAGATTTCAAATCGGTGAAGTATGTTCTAAAATATAAGCGTTTAAACATATTCTTGACTCACTCTCAACGTATCTACATCAATTATATTAATAGGCAATCATGTTTCCTTTACACCCCTTTTACGGCTAAACTGTACTTCTAAGGTATAAACAATTATATATCATTAGAAAGGTATTTTGATGCTGATGTGCAGGCAATTTTTAAAATTTCAAA
>NW_016193165.1:0-3325 GCF_001687245.7 Rhagoletis zephyria | reverse complement strand
CGTTTTATGGATGCACGTTTGAGTTGAAATATATATACATATGTACATACATATGAACATATATGCATAAATGTATGACCCTTGCAAAATGTGCGCACACCTCGTGTACAGTATCTCGAATTTTGATTCTGTTGGCTGATTTATTGACCTTTGTCGTGTCGTTGCCATGTTTTGATTTACAGTTTGTATATTTATTATTTATATTCTGTGGTGCATCTGATGCACACAAAAAAAAAAAATGATTTTTTGGTTTTAAATATTAACGAAGGTATGTTAATGCCTCACTCAATGCCCTTCCCCCTCTTCGGCGTCCTTCGGCAAGTTTAGGGATTAGCATTAGCTTTGTACATACCCTCTTCGNAAAAAAAAAAAATAAAAAATAAAAAAAATGTAAGTGCGCCTGGGCCACACTGGAGAAGTGAAACTTACGTTACATATCTATTTTTTTCTCATAACCAATATGTGTACATTCACATGTACATACATACATACATGCTTTTGCTTAAGGTTATATTTTTTGTCTTTTTTCTATCTAGAGCCCTACCTCTACCCGCGTTCGTTCCAGTTACATTTATGTTATTCTGTTTTCCTTTATCTTTACACTCTATCAATAGCAAAATTGATAGTAACATCCAACAAAATATCGATAACAAAACCGATACAAATATCGATGACGAATTCGATAAAAACCTCGGTAGCAAAATCGCTAATAATATTGGTAGCAAAATCGATTAGAAAATCGATAAAAATATCGTTAACAAAATCGATTAAAAATCGATAACATAACCGATAAAAATATTAATAACAAAATCGATAAATAATCGATAAAAATATGGATAACAAAATCGATAAAAATATTGACAACAAAATCGATAAAGATATTGACAACAAAATCGATAAATAATCGATAACAAAATCTATAAATAATGGATAACAAAAAGAAAACAAAATCGATAAATAATCGATAACAATATTGATAACAAAATCGATAATATTTCGATAATAAAATCGATAAAAATTTCGATAGCAAAATCGATAGTAATATTGGTAGCGAAATCGATTAGCAAATCGATAAAGATATATAGATATGCATACCGTGTTTCCTGATCCCAGGATATTTTTGTTTTTATGACAAAAAGCCTGTTCTTTGGCAAAAGTCATGGTACTAACAATGAAAATCGATGGATAAATAAACAAGTTGTGAATGGTCAAATGAAAATGTGCAATATTTTTCTTTTGCATGAAATAGGTGCAGGAAATAGTGTTGCTCATACGTCCATGTTAAAGGTTGAATTTTTTTTATTCCAAATGCAAACTTAAAATGAAAATATCTTGGGAAAATATCCTGATCTAGAAAAATTATATACAGATACGTAGTTTACGAGGAAAAATGAAGTTGAAGTTTCGAAAACTCAATAAACATTTCTAAATTTGAACGATTATAGAAACGTAAATAACCAAATAAACATGAATAACTCGATAAATTTCGATAACCATAAGCTTCGATGATGCAATAAATTTCGGTAACACGATAACTTTCAATAACTAAATTTTTTATGACTGAATTTATTTCGATTCCTATCAAAATATTTTAATACATTCTCTTACCCTTGCAGTTACCTTTCCTATGTCTTCACTTTTTTGTCTTAATCATTTTTATCATCTCTGATACAAATCTGATAAATTTTAAAATATTATCAAATACCTTAAAACCCTGGTATTTTTTCCGTGTACCTTAATTTGCATTTAGAAAATGCATTTTCTTTGTTGCCCTTTTGAGCACCGGAGTGTAAAACAGTAGCTCTACTAAAATGAATTCCTAAGTGTATACTACACACTTATTTTTAAATTGTTTTTGTTTTACAAAACTAAGTTTGTTGATATCTTATCCATTAATTTTTCTCCTTTATTCTCTTTGCAGAAAGGCCACACGACAAGTGGTTGATGCCTGGCTCGTTTCACATGCCACTTCAGCTGGAAATGATGTCTCTTTGACTGGCTCACCTACACACACCAACGGACAGAGTTGCTCATCACGCGGTGGTTCCGGAGCGACAACGCCTGTGAGGTAAGTTTATAAATAATTTTTACAAAGAAATGAATATACAAATAGAAAAAGTATAAGTGCGTCTAGGATTTTATTTTATATAAATTCATACATACATAGATGAACTGACAAGCTCACTATTTAGCTATCGTTTACTACTTAGGGGGCTTTAAGTGAAAAACAGCTTGAGTGCTGAATGTAAACACATCACCAGCAGCGCGTAGGCGTTTTAGCAGCAAGTAATTGAAGTTGACATCTTTTAAATGGAACATTTATAATATTAAATAGCACTCATATTACGCTGATAGATTGTTTACCAAGCTAAAGATAGTAGCCTCAAAATAGTAAGCAATAGATATGTATGCACGGAGAGGACAGTTAGCAGGACCCTACTGCAAATTAGAAAGCAAAAATTTCAAGGCTACTTTTTTGCTGTATTACCGTGGCATATTTTACGCTCACCCGCTGGATTTTGTTGTTTTCCTTTTAAGCGTTTTGCATACTTATGTACATACATATGTATTTGCGTTTTTATCTACTACAAGCTCATCTCTTTTTTGTTGTTATGACGCGCGCCGCTTGCAGCTTTTGGTCAGTGGTTTGTAGTCTATTACACGCATAGTTGTTATTGTCCATTGTTTTCCATCACTTCATTGCACAGCTGTTTGCTGTTTGGCATTTAATAAATGTGCTATAACAAAGGCAACACAGGCGTCCCACGCAAGCGATATGTAGGCACCCTCATCCATCGTGTCGTGCTTTTGGGCGGGCTGAACTAATGCCGCTTAAGGGAAGATGTTGAAGTATACATGCTGTCATTATTGTTTATTTATGCCGCCACTCACTTGACTGGCAGGCAGTGTTGGCGTGTTAAAAGATAAGTTACATTACAGGGGTATCTAAAGGTTGAGGATGGTCAGATTTCTTTTCAACATTTTTGTTGCTAACCGCACAAAAAAACTGCTGCTGGGTGGTGGTGGTCATTCCAGTGGTTGTTGGGCATTTTTTGTTGTGCTTTTGTTGCTCCGTTATTTTTGCTGGTGGGTGCTATTTACTTATGTATTTGTGTAAAGCATTTATTTATTTATGTTAACATTTTGAAGTAGCTTAAACATTCAAAATGAAAAAATCGTTATGGTGGATTTCCACTAGGCATTAAATGGCAAAAATGACAAATCACAAAGTTGGGCATTAAAAAATATTCGTGTCGTTATGTTGAAAAAAGTGTCATTAAATTTAGTTCCACATGGCATTTTTGTAAATGCCATATATTTTTTT